>NW_015387581.1:303098-351429 GCF_001527695.2 Protobothrops mucrosquamatus
CCCGTTGCTGGTTGGCTAACTAGCAACAGGGTCTTGCCAGCCAATGGAATTGTGTGATTACAAGCCAGGGGAATCCCATAAAAGAGGGCTCCCCTGGCCCAGAGAGCCAGTCCGGATTTACTTTATGCCTTGCCAATAAACCAAGAGCTGACTGTCACTCGACTCGTGTCTTACTGCCTGCGCGATCTAACAATCTCAGCCCCTGGTGAGCTAGTTGATTCAGTTGATGTGGTTTCTTAGTGCCTGAAAGCTGTGGGGGCCTCAATAGGGGACAACAGGGTTCAAGTGAACTCTGGCAAGACTGAATGTCTTTGGGTTTAAGGGTTTTAGGGCTTCTTTGGATTATATGGGGATTTACCATCTTTGTGCTGGATAGGGTTGTGCTGTTCCAAACAGATCCAGTGTGCAAAGTAGGGTTCTTTTGTATTCAGGATTCCTGCTCAGAGAACAAGTGGCAATCATAGCTAGGAGGGTCTTTTGACAGCTTTGTGCTGTCTGCCAGTTGTGCCCATTCCTGGACTGGGAGGCTCTATTTCAGTCATTCATGCCCTAGTCACGTCCTAAATAAACTACTGTAATGTGGTTTACATGGGCTAACATGGAAGATAGCAGTCTTCTGATTTTTGAGGATTTCTCACAGAGAAGTGGGGGTGAACCTATTCTCCAAATATCTGAGGGCAGAATAAGAAGTAAAGGTTAGAAACTTATCAAGGAGAGATCCAAATTAGACTAAAGAGAAATTTCCTGACAATGAGAAGAATTAATCAGTGGAACAGCTTGCGTCCAGAGATTGTGGGTGCTCCATCACTGGAGAGTTTTAAAGAAGAGATTGGGCAACCATTTGTCTGGAATGGTATAGTTCTCCTGCCTGAACAGGAGGTTGGCCCTTTAAGATTCCTTCCAACTCTGTTATTCTATATTGTGAAGCGTAGCTTCAGTTGATGTTTTATGTATATTTTATTTTATTTTATTTTATTTATTTTATTTTATTTTATTTTATTTTATTATTTTATTTTATTTTATTTTATTTTATTTTATTTTATTTTATTTTATTTATTTTATTTTATTATTTTATTTTATTTTATTTTATTTTATTTTATTTTATTTTATTTTATTTTATTTTATTTATTTATTTAATTTATTTATGCACCCATCTCCCTCAGACAGTGACTTTGGACTCAATTTTGAATTGAGATAATTGTGATAAGTCAAGCAATTAAAAAATGACCACTGATTTATTATAGATTTTGACCTCTATAAACTAATGAAAAATAAGGAGGAAAAAAGAAAATAAAAGAAGTCAAAGAAAAAAGCAAAAGATGCAAGAAAAGAAAGAAAAATAGGGGGGCGGGAAGAAATAAAATATGAATTTGCTTCCAATATTCTTCGTTACTTTCTCTTAGTGAAATTTTGGATCCATAAACAAGTGCAATTCTGCCCAAGACAGCTGTAGACTTAGAATTCTATCAGGAACCAAAGCTTTAGCAGAATAGTCCAAGACAGCTTTGGGAAACTCCCCCAAGATCCATGGATCAGCTGGATTGGGTCAAATAAATCTATCCTGTCTTGAGGGTTTTAAAAGATCTATCATCTTTTCATGCTCCCTGTTTAAATATGTAATAAAATATAACCCCTGCCTGAAAATGTCTCTCTCTAGTCAAGCTACAATCTAAATAAACACAGTTATTTTTAAACTTCATAGTCTAGCCTAGAGCTTTGAAAATTTATGGTGATTTCCTATCCATGTACTAACCAATTTTAAGCTTGCTTATCCTATAAACAGCCAAGGTCAGCTAGACACTGCCACCTACTGAGATATGCCTAACCACGTTCCAGGCTGATTGTGCCATTGTTTGAGCAAAACAGATATTTAGATGGCATGTGCGATCTAAGCCCATGAAATGCTATTAATCTCAATAGATTCAGTTTCCTAGGTTCAAAAATGAACACCCTTATGGAAACCAATTAGCTTTCTCAAGTATGAATTCTGATGTAATGCTTTGAAGAAAAGGCAATTCATTAACATACATATTCGTTGTAAGTCTTCCAAAGCAAGCAGTCGTAGTGACAGACATATTGCAGCTGTCATCTGCAGATACAATTACATTACATATTGAATATATTTAAAGCTTCACTGGGCAATCCTGTTAAACAGATTAATTTTCAGCAGAAATATGCATTGGTTCCTGGATTGTATGTATGTATGTGTATCTATGTTTATACAGTTACAGTATGTGTATGTGGGTATGTGTATAATTACACACACACAAACACATACACATACACACAATCTGATCAGAAAACCAATTTGGTCTCAATCAAGAACATTTTAAAGTAAGCTAAATAAAATATCTTGCTCAGATTTGGTATGTCTGTCTGGAAGATGTTCATAGATGTTTTAGTCAGCCTAATATAAGAAATTATCATTACCTCAGACATGCTGTCTTGATGTTGTTTTAACAAAATAACTATGTAGCAGCATTACATTATTAAACTTTTTGCAAAAGAAGAAAGCCATGGCATATAAATAAAAGAAAGTCATAGCATGTAAATAAATATTACAAGAATATGGCCTTGCTGGCTCAGGCCCATCTTAGGCCAGCAATATATTTTTCATAGTGGCCAACCAGATATTTCTGGAGTGCTCAGATGAGAAGACGGAGATATATAGTCCTTTTTCTATTGTTTCCCTGCAGCTAGAATTTGAAGGTGAAGCCATAGATCACTCTCATACTTTGAAGACTACAGTAACAGCCCATGATAGCTCTGTCCTCCATAAATGTAAGCATCCCCCCCCTTTTTTTCCCCAATTCAGTTATGTTTGATTTTTGGAGACTGCCTGCAGTTTTCTTGGCCAGGTTTTTCAGAAGTGGTGTGCCATTACTTCCTTCCTCAGGCTGAAAGTGTTTAGCCAAAGGTCACTCAACTTGTTTTGTCCTTAAGGTACAACAAGAGCTTATGCTCTCCTGGTTTCTAGTCTGATGCCTTATCCACTAACCACTACTCTTAACTGGCTATTACCATATTTTGTGACAATGAATTGCAGAAGTTTATTGTCTGTATGTGAACAAGTTCTTTCTTTATTCTAAGTTTTTAAAATATAAATTTATTAAATTTATAAAGAAAAATAAAAACTAAGAAACAATAATATATAGAACAAAAAGAATAAAATATTTAGTTTTAATCTAACAGTGTGATGTGGAAACATTAAACACCTATTTATGGAAGATTAAACTTGCATAAATAGCTGTTTAATGGTTGATTCAAACTTCTAACTTCTAATTAATTTTAAGTTCCAAATTAAGCAACCATTGTGAATGATGACGACGAAAGATATACTTGTTATGATTTTTATATTTTTCCTTGAAAATATTGGTCTTATAATTATGACCGTGTTTGCTATACAGAGGTAAGTAAAATAAAATTGAAGTAGAAATTATAAATTATAAAACATGCACAAGGGCCTAGAGAAGTCAAAACAAAGTTGGTGAATTTATTCATGGGCAAGAGATAGTTAATCCTTCACTGTTAATGCTTGCTTTAGGCCTACCTTATAAAATTACTAAGTCAAACTTTACAGAATCAGGTTGACTTGTTTTATAAACAGTTGGAAAGCGGTATTCTTCTGAAACTTAGGACATCCATAATGCTCTATGAAGCTGTCACATTGTGAAAAAGGAGGCATTCTTTAAAAATAAAAGACATCTGTCACCATCAGCCTAGTGTTTCTGCAGCCCTGCATAATAGCAGACATCTATATAAACATCCTTCTTTCTAATTATTTTTTTTAATGCAGCAGCTTTTGTGTCCCACTTCTTTTGAGGGTGGCTGGGAACTTGTAGCTTATTTTTAGTTGACAGTGCAATCATTTGTCTACCTTGCGCTTTTCAGAGAATGCTATTTTGTAGCCATCTGGTGAGGTTGCAGTTGGTTTGCTCACCTTGCTTAACCGAAGTGGGAATACTGCTTGCTTAACTGAAGTGGGAAGCCACCTGCCCTGAATCATTGACTAATTAAGTCTGTCCTGCCTGCCTTCTTCCCCTTTTCAGCTGCTAGTACCAGTGTTTCTCAACCTTGACAATTTTAAGGCATGTGGACTTCAACTCCCAGAATTCCACAGCCAGCATTGCTGGCTGTGGAATTCTGGGAGTTGAAGTCTACATGCCTTAAAATTGTCAAGGTTGAGAAACACTGTGCTAACCTATGCACCAAAACCAATTGATTTGAGTGTCACTGGGTCAGGTTTGCATAAATATGCCTATAATGTATCTATTATGAACAAGCTTTTTGATAAAGGAGAATATTTGTAGATCAGGGTTAAAATGAGGGCTCCTTGGTGCTCTCCGAGCTTGGTTGTTTTCCTGTAAAGGTTTCATTACTCAACTGAAACACCCAACTAAAATACTTCAGTAACCCTGAACAGCAGAAAAAGGAAACAGATCATCTATACAATATTTTCCAACAAAATGGATATCCACACAACTTCATCAAAAAGTGCCCGACCACAAACCAGTACAAGCTGTGAAAAGGATAACACTGACATATATCAAAAGCATCTCACAAAATCACCACATATTATTATAATCAGGAAGTATTACCATGGCACAGAAACCAATTAAAGCCCTCCAAAACAGTCTAAGGAAATCAAAAGACTCAGCAGCCCCAAAATAAAAAAAAATAAACAGGCATTATCTACAACATACAGTGTAAAAGACTGCAACAGCCATTATGTGGGACAAACAGGCAGAAGATTAGAAGAACACATCCATGAACATCAACTAGCAGTCAGAAGACCTGGTAAAAGCTCCTTAATTGTAATCCCAAAGGTGCTTTTTCACGTGGCAAGTGGACTTTTTTGTTTTTCTTTGAAAACGTTTCACTTTTCATCCAATGTTGTCATTCCATATGTTGCAGGAATATCAGAAAAGCTCAGAAAGATCTTCAGCCAACACAACATATGTGCACATTACAAACCCATAAAGAAACTGTGACCATCCTAGTCCAAGCCAATCCCCAAAACGCAGAAAATTCCTAGATGCCTGGCAGGCTGACAAATCGACCATCAATAGGCACATAGACATAAACATATTGTGCAAAAGGACAATTAAAAGACAAAAGGGGAACAAAAATGAAAACACCTTCCCCATCAGAAATCAACACCCAGATGAGCATAGGTTAACATCAAGATTAACATCAGGCCTGCAGTCAAGATACCCAGTATCAAGTCTTTCTCCAGTTATGGAAGCTTTCTGGATGTCTTTGGACAACTCTCTCTCAATAGCCCAACCTACCTCTCAGCATTGCTGTTTTGCACTAGAAGAGTAAGAGTTCACGTTGTGAACCATTGAACAAAAAGTGATATTTAAATTTAAGAAATAAATGAGGAAAAAAAGAGGTGGATGTTCTCAATATAATAATAATGGACAGTGGGTTCCCCAAAAGGACAGCAGAAAATCATGCCAGCTTCCTTTTGTGTTCAAGCACATGAAAAGTTTTGTTTATGAATGTTCCTCAATATATATGAACTTTAGCCATGGAGAGGAAGCAAAATGATTTCGATGGTTAGACCTTACTTAAACAGTTTTAGAATTATGAGGTAGTCCTAACTTATCTGTACTATTTTAGAAGCAAGACCATGTGATTTAGCACTCTAAAACCAGTAACAAAATATAGATGGCAACAGTAGGATCTCTATTAATTGAAACAATAGTATGTTACTTAGTCTCTAGATAGTTTTGAGAGGCAAACTACGATGGTTTTCCTGCATAGCATTAATAAATAAATAAGCCCACCAATCAATATTGAATGTGACATTGATTTATTATTTCATTTAAGCAAGCACTAATAGATTTAAAAGCCAACATCAATTTTCACTGGATATCTTTCTAACATGACCAAAGGAATGTGTATTTTGGTGCATATGTATATAAAACAGTTGCATAATTATGCTTAAAAATATGCTGAATTAATCCAAAGTGAGACAAATTGGTATCTTCAAACAGGTATATTCCTGGGATTAATTTAGGGTGGAGGGTGAAATCAATTAGGGATCTTTAATTGCATTGGGCTTTAATTTCCCTCCAATTATATAACATGAAAGACTTCAAAACTAAGCTTTAAATGTACCTATATTTTGGATTTTTAAAACATGTATACTATTTTGGTCACCACAATGTAAAAAAAGATGTTGAGACTCTTGAAAGAGTACAGAGAAGAGCAATAAAAATGATTAGAGGACTGGAGGCTAAAACATATAAAGAATGGTTGCTGGATTTGGGTATATCTAGTTTAATGAAGAGAAGGACGAGGGGGGACATGATAGTGTTCCAATGTCTCAGGGGTTGCCACAAAGAAGAGGGAGTCAAGCTATTCTCCAAAGCGCCTGAAGGCAGGACAAGAAGCAATGGATGGAAACTAATCAAGGAGAGAAGCAACCTAGAACTAAAGAGAAATTTCCTGACAGTTAGAACAATTAATCAGTGGAACAACCTGCCTCCAGAAGTTGTGAATGTTCCAACACAGAAGAGCCTGGACAACCATTTGTCTGAAATGGTGTAGGGTTTCCTGCCTGAGCAGGGGGCTGGACTAGAAGACTTCCAAGGTTCCTTCCAACTCTTTTATTATTATTGTTACCTAAATAAAAATGGTAACTATAATAGCAACAAATACCATGAAGATTTCTCAGTAAGGGATTGGGAGGAAGGAGATTATTTATTGTACTCAAAGGGTTGTTGTTGCAGATGTAGTTAAAAAAACTTTGCTTTTCTTTTGAATAAAATAATAAAATGAATTACTTCTAGCCACTTTCTTGAGTGAGTGGGGGGAATTTAATTGCCTCATGTTTGGGAATTGATACAAATATTTCCTTGTACTGAATTATTTTATTCAGACTTGCTGTAACAGAAGAATAACAACACAGGATTATACTCGGTTAACATTTAGATGGAAGACTAGTCAAGGAGAGAAGCAACCTAGAACTAAGGAGAAACTTCCTGACAGTTAGAACAATTAATCAGTGGAACAGCCTGCCTCCAGAAGCGGTGAATGCTCCAACACTGGAAGTTTTTAAGAAGAGACTGGACAGCCATTTGTCCGAAATGGTGTAGGGTTTCCTGCCTGAGCAGGGGGTTGGACTAGATGATCTCCAAGGTCCCTTCCAACTAATAATAATAATAATAATAATAATAATAATAATAATAATAATAATAATAATAATAATAATAATAATAATAATATATTATTATTATTACCATTTTTTAAAAAATAAGTATAAACTAGATTTATGGAGATTCTCATTCTTCCAGGTCATCGTTGTCCCAAAGATGCTTTTTCATGGAAGAAGTACAAACCAAAGCCCTAAACTCCTTCACAGGAATTCCATCCATTCATTGGTATAGGTGTGTGGATGATACTTGTGTCAAGATTAAAACACAGAAAGTTGAAGCCTTCACCCAAACACATCAACTCTAAGGACAGATACCTTAAGTTCACATGGGAAGATGTTAAGGAAAATAATCTGGCTTTCCTGAACTGTATAGTACACATTCAGAAAGGTAGAAGCCTCAACATTGAAGTTTACATAAAACTCACACAGAGAGATCAGTATTTACATTTTGAAATTTACTATCCACTGGAGCACAAACTGGAAATAATCAGAACCCTAGACTACCGGGCTGAAGGTTTGCTTACCAGCAAAGAGGAAAAAGAAAAGAACAAAAACACATCAGGGAAGACATATGCCTATGCTCATCTCCATTTCAAGACCATTGAATCAGCACTGTCCGAAGACATTTCTACAGTCATGTGGCCAGCATGATGTCACAAAGCACTGTTACCTTCCCACTGAAGTGGTACCTATTTATCTACTTGCGTGGTTTCGAACTGCTATGTTGGCAGGAGCTCACCATGTTGCATGGTGTTGGGTCTTGAACCAGGGCTACAAGCTTTCCAGCCAATAACCCAGTGTCTTAACCGCTGAGGCACCACACAACCCAAAGTCATTTAAAGATGATCTCAATTCAAAATAAAGTTTACCTTTACTATACTATTTCGGAAAATACCTAGAGATTATTGGAGTAGGCTTCAGACTCAGATAAGGCTTTTAGTAAGTGAAAGTTTAGTATTTTATTTCCATTTTATTTTATTTATTTATTTAACACATTTCTATAGCTGCCCATTTTACATCAAAGTGTGGGCAGTTCCCAATCAACAATTAAAACAACATCAATAATAAAACAGTATAATACATACATGGTATCTATTAAAACTGTGGTAATTAAATATTAGATTTAGAGGGGTTGGGAGATGAAAGATTATTTGTTTGGAAGTTTCTAGAGTACATTTTTGTAGAATCTGCCATTGTTATAATTCCTTCCTTCCTTCCTTCCTTCCTTCCTTCCTTCCTTCCTTCCTTCCTTCCTTCCTTCCTTCCTTCCTTCCTTCCTTCCTTCCTTCCTTCCTTCTTTCCTTAAAGGGGAGGCAAATTGATCCTTAGTACTGGGCTATTAGATGAAATTTCAAAATGAGCAATAGACATGGAATATCGCCAGAATTATTTTTATGGTCCAACAATGCATCAGAAAATACTGGTGCATTTGAAATCTGAAATGAAAATAAGATTCTGTTTCAGTTTATCCATCCCCAACTCCTGTTACAGTGAGCTTTCCTCCATATCCTCTGGGCAATGTATAAATAAGTCCATCCCTGACAAATGGAAGAGAAGTTAGAGAGAGGGGGAGGAGAGGGAGAGAAGCACAATGCACATGATTAACTGTGGCAGATGTGCATGATTAACTCCATCAGAAATAAAGGCATGCATGACTGGTTGTTATCAGCATTGCTAAAAATGCAGTGCACATTTTGCCAACACATTTACTTTCCTGTGATGATAAATGATATTCCCTCTTTGTTTACTATACATTTTCCTACTAATGTGTTAACATGGATGCATTGAAAAAAATTAATTACATTTTGGCAGGCCATCAAACATAACAGCTATAGCATCATGGGGCTCTGAACACTCACAGGAAGACAGAAAAGACAGCTTACAAAGATTTTCTCTTCTCCTTTTATATCCTTAAAGTATTTATTTGTTTAATGTGTTTTTTAAATATAACTATTTGTTCAAATTCAATTTAATCTTTTTATATCTCAAATATACATATATTTTGAATGCAAAAAAGGAGAGAGGAAAAAGAAACCAGTGATTTCCAAAACATGTAGCAGAGAGATCAAGTTTGATTGACAGGTGATTGAGTGGTTTGCTGCAGTGACTTTGGCTTTGTCCTGATAGCCCATTAGGAGTATGGAGAATGGATTTTAATTCGCTGGAGGTGGGACAGTTTCAAGACAAGACTTTATTCCAATTTGAAGTCCTTTACAGTGTCCCACATTTTATAGAGAATATTGTGTGAATATAAGGCATGCTGAAAGGGAAAAGTATACCACTGGGAGCAAAAAAGAATTATCTATCTATCTATATCTATCTATCTATCTATCTATCTATCTATCTATCTATCTATCTATCTATCTATCTATCTATCTACCTACCTACCTACCTACCTACCTACCTACCTACCTACCTACCTATCATTATGTCACAGAACACTATTATCTTCCCACTGAAGTGGTACCTGCTTATTTGTATCTATCTATATCTGTATATCTCTATCATCTATATCTGTATATCTATATTTCTATTTTATCTATCTTATCTATTCTCATCTATCTATCTCCTCTCTACCCCCTCTCCTTTTCTCTCTCTCTCTCTCTCTCTCTCTCTCTCTCTCTCTCTCTCTCTCTCTCTCTCTCTCTCTCCCTCTCTCTCTCTCTCTCTCTCTCTCTCTCTCTCTCTCTCTCTCTCTCTCTCTCTCTCTCTCTCTCATGCAAACAAATACATTCATATCTATATCTTTAGAACTAGAACTTCTTCATATCTGGGGGGGGGGGGGTTGTGATTAAAGTCAAATGGGTGATCATGTTGATTTGACAAACAACTTGACTATGATTGAGTTATTTATAGCGTGATAACATCGGTAGATCTTGATTTTAATTTTTTTAAAGAAGGAAGCCCTTTTTTTAATCATCCTTGATGAGAGGGCAGAGATCTATTTTTTCTTCATTACTATTCCAGAAATGGATTACATTCAAATATCACTAGACTGGTGTTTCTCAATTCTGGAAGTTTTAAGTTGTGTGGACTTCTGCTCCCAGAATTCTCCAGCCATTCCACACATATTAAAGTCATCAGGACTGAAAAATATTGCCCTAGGAGACAATGTATAACAGATTAATAGAGTTGTAAAAAGATTTCAGAGGTCTTCTAGTTCCACCCCCTTTCTAGCAGGACACCCCACACCAATTTACTTATACAATATATGCAATTATACAGGCCATTCAATAGGACAATACTTAACCTGCTCTTAACCATTTCTAATGGTTCAAAAGGGCAAGCAACAGTTGAAGAAAAAATGAGGAAGATTTTTTTTTTAAAAAAAATCACCTACTGGTTGCATTCAACATTAAATCCCTCAAATAGAGCTTGACTCTATTTATGTCAATATTGCATTTTAGCAACAAGATGAAAGCATGATGTCAGAGTTTGGTTGTCAGATGTTTTCTTGACTTTACATTCTAGTTTAGAGCCTTGGGATTTTCTGTCTTTTCCATCCAAATATTGTCCAGATCTGACTTTGCTTAGCTTTTTATCTTCTGCTAAAGTACCGAATCATTGTCTAAAATGGTAGAATATTTTAGTACAATTAGAGATCCTTTTGGGATTAAAATTCTGCCTGAAGACTTGGATCTGGGATTTACCTCACAGGTAATGACAATCTCAAGGCTGACTCATCTTTCCAAATTAAAATGTTGATCTGCACTTTCCATACCTTTGAACTGAGTCAGTTGACACGAGTACTTCTACATATAGGCTAAAACTATCAACTTAAAAAATTGATTTGGAAATCTTAATGACCTAATTGAACAATTTGATTTGGGTATCCAAATCAGATCTTTTCTACAAATTGGTTTAGAACATAGAATAACAGGATTGTAAGGGAGCTTGAAGGTCTTCAACACCCTGCCCAAAGCAGGAGATCCTATATCATTTTGGACAAATGGTTGTCCGATAGCTTTCTGAAAACCTCCAGTGATGGAGCAACCATAGTTTCTGGAAGCAAGTTATTCCACTGATTAATTATCCTCACTGCCAGGAAATTTCCCTTAATTCTAGGTTGGATCTCTCTTTGATAATCTTCTACCGGTTACTCCTTATCTTGCCCTAAGGTGCTTTGGAGAATAGGCTGACTCCATCCACTCTATGACAGCCCCTCAAATATTGACTATCATGTCACCTTAGCCCTTCTTTTTGTTAGACTGGTTCCCTCATTCATTCATTGTATGGTTTAGCCTCCAGATCCCTTTTCATTTTTGTTGCTGTTCTCTGTACTCTTTCTAGAATCTCAACATCTTTTTTTGACTAGAACCAGATGCAGTATTCAACTGTGGTCCTATTAGTGCAATATAAAGCAGTATTATTTCATATGACCTTGATACTATCCCTCTATTGATGCAGCCTAGGACTGCATTGGCTTTTTTGACACTGCAGTATACTGCTGGCTCATAATTAACTGGTTGTCCACTAGGACACCTAGATCCCTCTCACTGTCATTACTGTTGAACCAGGTACCTCCTATTTTATATTTGGGCATTTGGTTTTTCTTGCCTAAGGATAAGACCTTACTTTTCTTACGATTGAATTACATTTTGTTGATATTCAAGTCTGTCAATATTATTTTGTATCTTGAGTCTATCTTCTAAAGTGTTGGCTATTCCCTCCAGCTTGGTATCATCTGCAAATCTGATAAGTTGCCCTTCTATCCTCTCATCTAAATCATGGATGAAGATGTTGAAGAGTACTGGGCCTAAGAATCTTGAGATACCTCATTTCATGCTTCCCTCCATTTAGATGTAGTTCCATTGAACTACATTGAGTGCAGTTGATCAGCCAAATATAAATCCATCTAGTGGTGATGTTGTTTATTCCACATGTTTCTGCCTTAGCAAGAAATAGGCTGTGATCTACTTTGTCAAATGCCTTACTGAAGTCTAAGTAAACTGTCTTCACAGTATTTCCCTGATCCACCAATTTAGTCACTTTGTCAAATAAAGCAATAAGGTTTGTCTGACATGAACTCTTTTTTTAACAAATCTATGATGGCTTTTAAGTAATCACTTTGCTCATTTCTAAGTACTCACAAATCTGCTGCTTGATTTGCTGCACAAATTTGCTGCACAAATCCTTTTGCAGGATTTCCCCAGGTATTGATATCAATTGATTTGTCTGTAGTTTCCTGGTTCCACGTTTTTCCTTTTTTGCAAAATTGGAACCAATAGTTCTTTTCCAATCCTCTAACTTTCTCCCTTCATAACTGATATTTTTTTTATTAATTCTCCATCTCTTCTCTGACCCATCCAATTTAACCCTCTCCCTGTCCCCCCCCCCCAATGCACACATATTATACTGTACATAGACAAGGTAAAGCATGAGGCAGAGACAAGTGCTGGCATGACTTTTGTTGATAAGGTTAATATAATAATAATAATAATAATAATAATAATAATAATAATAATAATAATAATAATAATAATAATAATAATAATAATAATAATAATAATAATAATAATAATAATAATAATAATAATAATAATAATAATAATAATAGTAAAGTTGGAAGGGATCTTGGAGGTCATCTAGTCCAACCCCCTGCTCAGGCAGGAAACCCTACACCATTTCGGACAGATGGCTGTCCAGTCTCTTCTTAAAAACTTCCAGTGTTGGAGCCTTCACCACTTCTGGAGGCAGGTTGTTCCACTGGTTAATTGTTCTCACTGTCAGGAAGTTTCTCCTTAGTTCTAGGTTGCTTCTCTCCTTGATTAGTTTCCACCCATTGCTTCTTGTCCTGCCTTCAGGTGCTTTGGAAAATAGCTTGACTCCCTCTTCTTTATGGCAGACCCTGAGATATTGGAAGACTGCTATCATGTCCCCCCTCGTCCTTCTCTTCATTAAACTAGACATACCCAATTCCAGCAGCCGTTCCTTATATGCTTTAGCCTCCAGTCCCCTAATCATCTTTGTTGCTCTTCTCTGTACTCTTTCTAGAGTCTCAACATCTTTTTTACATTGCGGTGACCAGAACTGGATGCAGTATTCCAAGTGTGGCCTTACTAAGGCATTGTAAAGTGGTATTAACACTTCACGTGATCTTGATTCTATCCCTCTGTTAATGCAGCCCAGCACTGTGTTGGCCTTTTTGGCAGCTGCAGCACACTGCTGGTTCATATTTAGGTGATTGTCCACTGGGACTCCGAGATCCCTCTCACAGTTACTACTATTGAGCAAGGCACCTCCTATACTATACCTGTACATTTGGTTTTTCTTGCCTAAATGTAGAACCTTGCTTTTTTCACCACTGAATTTCATTTTGTTAGATAGTGCCCAGTGTTCAAGTCTGTCCAGATCTAGGGATGTATGGCATTTTGAATGCAGCCTGCATATCTATAGTTTAGTGCATCTTTGCTGGATGAGAATTATATACATTGTGGTACATCCCTTCTGAAGGACAGAAGCTTTGCTTCCCTTCTGCCAACTTATAAGCAAAGCTTATCACAAAGTGCCTCTGAAGCTAATTTACGGCTTTAAACCCTCATTTGACGAGAGAGCTTGAAAGAGCTGTTGAGAAATGAAGACTTCATTCTAGAGTAGTTTGAAATCCTTTGGAGTGGAGCTATATTTTATGTGTATAATTCCGTTTCAGAAATGATCATTTTGGTTTGGCTGGGAAAGCATTTCTCAATGCAATTATGAAACCTCGGGGGTTGATAGAAAGTATCATTCTATCTATCATCTATGAAATGAGTTCTGCATTTTTTTAAAAAAAGAAAATACCTGAGTGGCTTTTCTTGCAGTTGCAGTTTCAGATGCATCAACACTGCACCTTTTATCCTACTGACCCTAAAGGGCATTAAAAGTAGAGATAGCAAATAAGGAACATTTTCTTTTTCCTTCACTCAGTTCTGCTTTACCTGAGTGGGATAATGACATTTTATCCTTGCCCCTTCAGCCTGTTTCCTACAGTAATAATAAACAACATGCTGTCTTCTATTTTCAGCCTTTATGGGGATCAAACCTCAGAGACTATATTAATGCAACTTTCTTAATACACTTGATTTGTCTTTCAGACTGAAACATCTCTTTCAGACATTCTTAATAAGCTTGATTCTGTTCATCTTTTCAGTATCAGTTAAACATAATATTAATAATAATAATAATAATAATAATAATAATAATAATAATAATAATAATAATAATAATAATAATAATAATAATAATAATAATAATAATAATAATAATGATAAAGTTGGAAGGGACCTTGGAGGTTATCTAGTCCAACCCCCTGCTCAGGCATGAAACCCTATACCATTTCGGACAAATGGTTGTCCAATCTCTTCTTAAAAACTTCCAGTGTTGGCGCATTCACCGCTTCTGGAGGCAGGTTGTTCCACCGGTTAATTGTTCTAACTGTCAGGAAGTTTCTCCTTAGTTCTAGGTTGCTTCTCTCTTTGTTTAGTTTCCATCCATTGCTTCTTGTCCTGCCTTCAGGCGCTTTGGAGAATAGCTTGACTCCCTCTTCTTTGGGGCAGCCCCTGAGATATTGGAACACTGCTATCATGTCCCCCCTCGTCCTTCTCTTCATTAAACTAGACATACCCAATTCCAGCAACCGTTCCTCGTATGTTTTAGCCTCCAGTCCCCTAATCATCTTTGTTGCTCTTCTCTGTACTCTTTCTAGAGTCTCAGCATCTTTTTTACATCATGGTGACCAAAACTGGATGCAGTATTCCAAGTGTGGCCTTACTAAGGCATTGTAAAGTGGTATTAACACTTCACGTGATCTTGATTCTATCCCTCTGTTAATGCAGCCTAGCACACACAACCGAAAAAACCGTCGACGTCGTGTGACGACCGAGGGTCACTTACTTAACCTCCTAGGATTGGTCTTAATAGAGTTCTAGAAGGGAAGTCTGAAAGGGGGAAGTAGAAGAACAATAAGACTTAATTAAAAAGTGATATGGAAAAAGTCTACATCCTAACGACGACCTCTCCGTCGACAAACGACCTCTTAAACGGATCTGTGACAAAAACATATCCAGAAACATTTAAGAGGCATGGTCAAGGTTAAAGATGGTAAATTCTATTCCCTTGTGTTTGGGTAAGAAGATAACCAACCCACCAGAGCTAGCCTTTGTAAGCATGACAATTCTGGAATTATTTCACTTTTATTCATTTACACCATTTTCTTTCTTTCTCTCCCCCGTCCCAAACTCTCTGTCCAAGGCTACATGAAATAAAATGCCTTCTAGTTTCTAAATGCAATGCCTAGCAACTAGCAATTCATTTGTAAAGTCTCAGTTATATTAGTAGATTACAACCCCCCTCCCCCCTGACAAAACCCAAGACACATATATAAAATAGTAGAAAACTATTCTATTTTATTAGAAAACACTAAAAGCAAAGAAAAGTACAGCTGAACATTGGGCTTTAAGAGAATGGAGTGGTTTGAAAGAATAGGTAGAAAGAAAAGAACCTTAGATGGGTTCATTTAAAATCAGCCCAGGGGAAAAATATTTGTGCAATCAAGCAAACAAATCTCTGAGCACATCCAGCGTAAAAATAATAATAATACATGAACACACATATTTTTACTATTCTTAGAAGTCTGTACATGATTGAATCTCTTCTGTGACCTGGAAGACTCTTACTACAGAACTTGCAATTGACTTTGCCTTTCTTCCCATGAGTTGCTCTCACTCTTGGAAAGATTCCAAACAAAATTTCGGCCAATTTACCTGAAGCAAATTGTGTTTGCACAGGGATTTGGCCAAATGTCTCTCCTGAATTTCCTTGAAAAGGGGGAAAGTCATTAGGTTACAATCACTTACTGTATTCTGCTCTAATGGGGATTTTGGGAGCTTTCCATATTCAAGGTACCTGTTATGGTTTGGTGGCACCACCTAGATCACAATGAAAATGAACCCTGGATTCTTTTTGCTCAGCATGTGTGCAAACAGCAGCCAGTCATTTAATGAACTTAGAGCAATGACAAGGCAGTGATTACAGAGAGGCTCAAACTACTGCCTAAACTGAAGTAACACTACCTTTCCAACTTAGCAGGGGTCAGAAAAGACACCAAGGAAGTCATTTATTTTTGCAAGTCATTAAAGAAAGACTACAATCATCTTCCTAATTAATTTCCTTACTTAGGATGGCAAAGTTTCTCCCAACTATTTATCACATTTACTGTCCTTTGTCTTCTGTTTAAATCAATACATATTTGCATTTAGGGGCAATATTCATTACATTGAAAGAGGACACCTTTTGTGAATAAAACATGGCTTCTCTTTTTAAGGGTAGGCAAAAATCAAGGATTTAGTAATGACAAAGATGCATTATCTGGGTATCTGCCTTCTGGCTTCTCCCATCACTTTCTCTTAGAACAAAGCAGGCTATTTATGAAGCAAGTAGCTTAGTCACAGGAAAGCTGAGTGAGAGTTTGACCTCATTGTATTAGGATGCATAATACTGGCTCTATTACTGGGGAAAATTGTTCACAGTTGTAATGTAATATTGTTCTTCCACAGAAGAGTGAATAGCCATTTTCTAGAAATAATGAGGAGACAGGATTGTGGGAGAGTCCTTGAGAAATTTTGTAAAAAGCATGTTAAAGCTTTTAAGGCCTGAAATTCCTAGTCTCTTTGAACATAGACTCTTTTCAGGCACATCCATGTTCAGAGCAGACGTGTAATTTGATTATGTGCCATCCAGTCATTTTCAACTCTTAGCAACCACATAGTTTTTCTACATAACAATCTATTCCTAATTTGTTCCTGAAAGTCTCCCAATGATGTACTCACTGCCATTGTAACTGAGTCCATCCATCTTACTTCTGGTCAGCCTCTTCTCTATCCCTTCACTTTTACCAGCATTAGAGCATTTCCAAATAGCTGTAACTTCACATAATGTGTCTGAACTAGGATAATTTGAGCCTAGTCATTTATAACTCAATGACACATTGGTTTGTTTTCTTGATTGCCCATGGTATTCTCAGGAGTTTTCTCCAACATCAAAGTTTAAAAGTCCCACCCACCCTCCAAAGTTTTGGTTTTAGCTGAATGTTATTTTTTAAATTTCTGTGTATCATTGTATGCATTTGGACCTAGAGATTTTTTTAAAGCTTTTTTACAAGTCCACCTTGTGTGATAAAATGACTCTTCATTTTTCCCAAATTTTTGACATAACTTTGAAGCACCTTTATATATTGTACATAGTTTTTCTGATGTCACATGCAATGACATACCATTTTGCAGAAGTTTTCTTTAAGTTATAATATATTATAAATTTCAGGCTGTTCAGCCACATCCACTCCTGTTGGTCCATTTGTGTATTATAACTTAAATTCTTGGTCGATTTTATCACAAACGTTTTAACTTGTTCTTCCAATACTTTGCATGATTTTGATTTTTGTAGCTATAAAGGCATTTGAATGTCTCTTCCAAAATCTTCATGGCTGCTCTACTGCTAGTCTGTAGCATATTTCCTAACTGCTTGATTTTTACTGTTGATGGTTAATCCTAAAAGGCTTAAAACTTTTTTAGTTTTAAGGCTGATTGTTCTACTTGATATCAATAGTTTAGTTATTAGTTATAGTTAGTGATTAGTTTAGACAGATGCATAGCTGGGTTGTATTTTCTTGAAAATAATTATATATCACTGTAAGTCCTTTAAAATGTTCACAGTGTGTATTTGTTTCTCTCTCAGATATCCAATTTGCTTAATCTCCTGCTTATTCAGAGGACCATGTACTGGTCTACTATTTTACATCAGAAACAATTCTAGAAAAACTGTCAGATTTTTATAATCTGATATTGAAATGAAGTAATGTAAGTATTAGTGCTAGTAGGCAATGATCTGGACTGGAAATATCGAAATAAAATATTTATTATAGTCAAATATAACCATACTGAACATTTAAATAAATTTGGAAGACAAACATAGGCATGATATTCAAACAGGGTTCATATTTCCAGTTTTGAAAGCTTACTTCTGGGTAACAAATACAGAAGCATTTAGGAAAGTGCTCACTCCAGTTTAAAAGTCTAACCTCAACTGACATTCAAACTAGATCACTATGTGATTTTATTTTATTTTATTTATTTTATTTAACAACAAAATAATCAATACCCAGTCAAGAGTTTAAGCTTGATAAGCTTTTACTGAATCATGAATCAAATCTTTGTATGTCCTTACAAATAACACTCATGTTTCTGTAGTCTCCTTTTATGCATATATAATTTTTTATTTGGATTGTGACTGGATTAAAAAAAGTTGCAATTCTATTAATAGTATAATTAATAATTTATAAAATATCACAAAATAAATGGAGTTCACAAGATAAAACACAAGTTTTAAAACCTTGTTTGAACATAGGAAGAGAACAGAAGACGTTGGAATATGAATGGCAAAGAGAAAACAATATATGAAACACACCAATTTTTGCTAGCATTTGGAAACACGAATCCACTTGAAACCTTATGCAAGGTCATAAAATTTCAAATTTGACTAGTCTGATTATTTTCCAAACTTTGAACGTACAACCGTAACTTGTCTTGCAATCCACAATTTAGTTTCTGAAAGATCATCGATTAGTGAAAACTATTTCCTCAGGTCCTCTTTAAAACCAGTTAATTCTGTTCATATTTATTTCTTGAATCCTGATCAAAGAAGCCAAAGAGAAAATAAACTTTATTTTCTTCCAAGAGGAACTAACAACTAAGACATGACGAAAAATGATCAACTTTCTTTTGTTCTCCTAAGCAGCTTTACAATTGGTGGGACTCTTACTGTTATGAAAGTTTGAGTCCACACATGGTATTGTTAAAACAAACCACACAATGTGGAAGCAAAGAACCAAACAAAGGCAACAAAATAAAAGTTATTAGTGTGAATAGGCTTTGGCACGAAAAATAATAATGTATCATAGTGTTAATGTTGAATGAAGATTAAGAAGTTTTGAACCCATTGAGTTTGACACTGACTGGTGACACATTGGTTAGAAATTATTTTTAGTGGATAAAATGGAAAAGGAAGAGGAAGAAGAGTGATTCAGGGTTTGAGATAAAAAATGTGAAGCATCCTGACAAACATATTGGCAAAGTGATCTTTGATATGTGAGCTTTAGTAAGAAACAATTGATCTACAGTGATATATGATGGCCCCTGAGTAGATTTTCAAAATAGACATGCATGGCTTGTATTGGAAAATTACTGTGGGTAATTTGCAATTTAGTTTGCTTCTAGCACATTCCCAATCAATCCTGATCTCCAGATCACATAAACCACTTGTTTCAGCTGTCAAAATAATATAACTTGATGTTTACTTATTAAACATCAGAAAACATAAAAATAGACTGATAATTGTTAATAATAACAAAGGGAAGGTAAATGACAAGTCACTCCAAATATACTGATTACTGTTTTTGCTATCAGTGTATTTATTAACAAAAAACAAACAGGAAATTAAAGGCAGATCTGGTTGTCTAGTTGTTTGGTTAGCAGGTGACACAAGCTAATCAGGGAATGGTCCATTAAATTCAGAGGGGGTAGACATTTTGCTGCTTAAAATATCAAAGAGTATCATTTCTGTTTCTGTATGTGAACCAGAGCTGGCTTTTCAATGGATGAGAGTGGCACATTCCAAAAAGTGGGCAGATTCCTATCTAAATGAGATTTAATTTTGTTTAAGTTTCTTCACAAACTAACTAAACACAGTCAATAAAATTTATTCCTATGTCTCACACATTTCCCCTTTATATCATATTAAAAATAATAATTTGGTGAGTTTCAGATGAACCCTAGAGTCCATCTTCAAGACTTTGAGAGAATATTATCATTAATATAATGGAATACAATAGACAATATTTGCTTGGAACAAATTTTCCAAGTTATGGATCAAATTTACTATTATTTGCAGAGAGCATTGTCAGAATCTGGGCTAATTGGAAGGCTGTTTGCAATCCAGTAATGACACTGTAATGTGACTAAGCATCATTCCACTTTCAGTGATTACAACTCATTGCAAGACGTAAGAGCCATGGTGACGCAATGGTTAGAATGCAGTATTGCAGGCTGACTCTGCCCACTTCAGGAAATCAATCCTGACTGGCTCAAGGTTGCTCAATTTTCCATCCTTCTAGGTTGGGAAAATGAGGCACCAGATTGTTGGGGGCAATAGGCTGATTCTGTAAATTGCTTTGAGAGTGCTTTAAAGCACTATGAAGCATTATATAAGTCTAACTGCTATTGCTATTGCTATTTTGTTTTCCAGATCAAGGTTAAGACTATCTTTTTAAATTATTTTCTTTTTTTGTATTGTTTGTGTGTGCGCATGTGTGTTTGCATTTAAAACCAGCATCCTTTTGAGTGATTTGCATTCATGAAACATTTTTTAAACAACCACTAGCAACAATCCATCATATTTCTAATCTTGCAGAAGCACAGATGGCTGTCCATTCTAGAGGTGTTAATGTTAGTGAGCTTTACATGAAACTGCATGATTGATTATAAATAGTAATTACATTTTACTGCTTGTAATTGTGATTAATACTAGTTTACTGTTTCTGAGAAGTGCTTTTCTTCTCTTTATCCCTTTCCATTTTGTGTTACTCTCTGAAACTTTTTTTTTTTTTACACCGAATGAAGGGCAAGGAACTGAATCACTGGCTTAAAAATTTAGAAAGGTTTTAAGATCTAAATGAACAATTCTATATTAATTGTAAAATGTGATTAGTGCAGCCAGACCTGTTTATTTTAAGCCATTTAGGATGGAAGACAGTTGCTATTGTTCTATTGATAACTCTGTAGCTGTTTTAATGTCGGCAATGGTTTTTTAGAGAAAAGTGACAGCTAATAATTTTCTTTGTGATATCTTTTCATACTATTTTTAATTTCTTTTGGCACACTTAGATTTTCCAGTAATGCTCAGCAACAGCTTGAAAATGTAAGGAAAGAGATTCTTTTCTTTTTTGTTCTTTTTAAATTAAGAACATTTTACAACAGATGGAGGAATAAAATCTTTCTGACCAAAATAGGCCACTTTCTGGCTTCAAGTATTTGCAGAGCAAAGCTTTCACAGGGACATATTTCTTTTGTTGTGGTTGACATAGCTCATTTGCACTGGACCTTTTTCAGAGAGACACAATAAGAATCAGGATGCACGAGGTGAATAAGGTAGAACTGATTAAGGGATCAATGGGACCTCAAAGAATGTAGTCCTTTGCAGTTTAATTTTACTTAGAATGGGCCAATCAAAATCAATGGGATTAACTTAAGTCTCATTAATTTCATTGGTTCTTCCCTAAGTATAATTAGGTTTGGATTTAGTTCAGATTGCCTGAGAAATCAAGTCATGGCCTGGGTGGAAACCTGTCAGCCCAGTAGGTAGACCTGACCAGGCTGATTTAATAGCTGCAAATACCATCCTCACAATGGTTACATTAATTCATGTTTGTTAGATGCTGGTGAAATACTTGAGTCATTGCAGGTTAGAATCATGGCGTTGGAAGGACCTTGGAGATCTTTTTTGCTGGTTTTTGTCTTGCTTTCTGCAACTGTAGAAAATAAATCCACACCAACTTGTCCATGACAATCTTTCCATGTTTCCTTTAAGCTTTCTAGTCTTTAGAATATAGTTCCTTTAACCATTCTTCATAGAATTTAGCTCCAAAACTCTTTCTATTTTCATTGTTCTTTTTTTCATACTTTACAGTGTGATTCTGATGGGCAACCATATATGACACAATATTCCAGGTGCAGTCTGATCAGTGTAGCAGGAAACAAAACCATCTCTTCCCCAATAAATGTATTGAGATGAGCTAAAGTAATAGACTCTCTGGAAGTCTGAATATGCCTCTTTCTCCTCCTTATACTCCAATGAATTAGAGAAGCATTTACTTAAGCTGCTTCCAAATAATAATAATAATAATAANTGAGATATTGGAACACTGCTATCATGTCCCCCCTCATCCTTCTGTTCGTTAAACTAGACATACCCAATTCCAGCAACCGTTCCTTATATGTTTTAGCCTCCAGTCCCCTAATCATCTTTGTTGCTCTTCTCTGTACTCTTTCTAGAGTCTCAGCATCTTTTTTACATCGTGGTGACCAAAACTGGATGCAGTATTCCAAATGTGGCCTTACCAAGGCCTTGTAAAGTGGTATTAACACTTCACGTGATCTTGATTCTATCCCTCTGTTAATGCAGCCCAGCACTGTGTTGGCTTTTTTGGCAGCTGCAGCACACTGCTGGCTCATATCTAAGTGATTGTCCACTAGGACTCCGAGATCCCTCTCACAGTTACTACTATTGAGCAAGGTACCCCCTATACTATACCTTATTTGTTTCTCAGAACTTAAAAATGCTTCAACCTTTTTTGCTCATTTCCTGCATATTTCTACCAAGAATTCTTCCTTATTCTCTGCAAAACACTGACAGGCTTCACCTGGCCCACAGGGTCACTGAGTTCCCATTCTTAAAAATAAAATAAGATATATTCTGAAAAAGTCCTTGTCCTTAAAACAATGTTCTATTAAACCCTTTCTATTTGTACTGATCATAGGCTCTCTATAGACTTAAACTCTACCTTAGATCTTGATGGTTGTCTCTCCTATTCTGTAACAGCTAGTGACCTAATTTCTTGCTGACTAAGAGTGTCTGGGAGAATTCTTTTTTCTAATGTCAGAATTAATCTCTGTTAAAGCTATAGTGTAAAACATGCCATTTCAGTGGCAGGATATTTAATACACAATGGCTGTTGCCATGCATTTATGTGCTCTTTTGTGTGTACTTTTCTCGGGCACTTTCCTCAGTATCATATTGATTGTAATGTGAATCTAATTTACAAGTGTGTTTTACTTTATATAATAGATAAGATACATTCTGATGAGCAAACCTTTCCAGTTATCTCTTTTATCTGCTACATGCAATGCACAAAGAATTCATTCAAGCATTCTCCTATTATACAACGCAGAGCTGTCTGTGTTTACGAAGCCCATATTTTTCAATATATGACGCCTTCTGCTTGCCAATCTTCTCTGCTTTATCTCAGCCTCCAATCTCAGAATATCGAATGTCACATAGATAAATCACACGAAGTTGACAGAAGCTGTTGAGGGATGCAATCAGCACTGCTAGATTTGAGCCTTAGCTTTTGAGGCTGATAATAATTAGAAAAGAAGAGTTTTGACTAATTTCATCCAGTGATAATGTTTCCTGGTGACAATATAAGGTTGTGGAGGAGATAGCCACATGTCTTCATGTTGTGAGATTTTGAAGTTGTTTGGTAGTAACTTGAACAGAGACATGGAGAGGCTCTAGAATGGGGGCAATTAAAAATAAATAAAAACTCTTAACAACTATTAAAATATGTAAATGAAGTATTAAGAAAATATCAAACCAACAGCCAAATTAAAAAATATCTTCCGAACCTGCCCACAATAATATAAATTATCAGTTAGTTGCAAGTACTGCCTTCTGGGGCTAGATAATGTATGGTTAATCGCAGAGACTGCTTTGCAGTTCTTGTTTTGCCTCCTCTCTCTGTTTGATCCATGTTGTGCTTTCAGCTATGAGATATCGCAAAATTTTCTATTATCCCCTTTTGTCATTTGTATCAAGATTTGGTAAGCTCTATTTTTCAATTTGTGAACCTTTACTTATGATCAAACATCACCCTTCACAATATTTTTTTTAAAAAAAGATTTAATTTAAAAGAAAAAGGAGACAAAATATGAATTCTCAGACATTTTCTACAAATATTCTTGTATATAATTTGAAACAGAACAAGGTTTTGGTTTTTAATTTACTCTAATTAGAATTATTTAATGCAATAAAAATATAAAAATTAAAGGAAAAAGAAAAGAAAGAGAAAATAGAAAATAAGGGGAAAGAAGTGAAAGAAAGAAAAAAGAAAATACAGAATTACTACTTCCATCCTTCTTTCTATGGTTATTTTACACTTTCCTCTTCCTCTTTAATCCTTTCTAATTTTCAAAACTGTAAATCATCAATTCAGTCTTTCTTTCTTTTAAGAAAAAAAAAATCAAACATAAAACAATTCCCCGACAAAACTGGTCAGCTTCGCCGTTTCCTCCATAAATCCTTTAATCCAATATTCTACTGTGGGAAGAAACAAAGCAACATTACACTTCCACTGATGCTTATGGAAGTGGAGTACCCACTTTCATCCATTCTGGACCACAGTGAGAGATTGTATGAAGTCATATTAAAGTCCCATGTAAGATAAACAATGAAGGAATTAGTGTATTGCTACTTTTTACGGTACTTCTTTTAATTTATGTTCTCCCTGCTCTTTGGAGGCTAGATTTTCTGTACAATAAAATAATAAAATAAAATAATTATGCTGCCTATACATAAGGGTCTCCAATGTTTCCTAGAGATGATGTTTGTCACTTGCCATATGAAAAGTCTTTTTATTAATCTCCATGTTAGTGTGAAAGAACAGCACTCTCTCTCTCTCTCTCTCTCTCTCTCTCTCTCTCTCTCTCTCTCTCTCTCTCTCTCTCTCTCTCTCTCTCTCTCTCTCTCTCTCTCTCTCTCCCTCTCTCCCTCTCCCCTTTTTTTTTTAATTCTGACTTTTCAACATCTCCTTCCTGACTTTAACCTAGGCATTCTCTACAATTGGTGAATGAGATGGAAAACCATACTGCTGCATATCTCGTTCAATTTCTCTTCCCTAAAATAAGACAAACCCATCCAGCAGGACTGGGGATATCTAGAAAGAGAGCACTAATGATTAACTTAAGACAGTATTTCAAATAACAAATCATAGTTTGTTCCTCAAATTAAGCCATTCCAAATTTCAGCTGCAACAGTTTATTTGCTAATAAAAAGAGGCACAGAGGGTTTTTGAACAATTGTGAGTCTTACATAGGTCCATGAACCACACAGCATCTGGCTTACGGGTTTTGCTTTAAAAACAATAGTGCAGCTGCATTGCTTAATGCAGTTGCTGAAAAGCTTAAAATAGTTGTAGAATTTCTTTGTACATTATCCATAACAGCCCTTACTAAAAATTTTAAAACCTTGAATTTGTTCTGTGTTTAGAAAGTATGCCAATATTCCTAATGGTTTTAATGTTTCTTCCTTAAAATACAATGCAAGAATCCTAAGATTTATGCATTATGCCTTGTGCCTTCCTAAGTAACATTTATTCACATACTATAATCTGTTCAATGATCTCATTGCCAATTCTAGCGATGGAGATGGAATTCTTGCCTAGTAACTATCTTATTTTAATTCACATATATTTTGAACAAAAGCACCATCCAGGATGGATCCTTGTTTACCAATTTTTGAGTGAAGATATGAGTAGATGTTGTTCATCCACCTCAATGCATTGTGATCTTATTATGAAGCATCCTGATTAGATACACATTTCTCTCCTTGATGTAGAAAACTTCTAACTTCTTTCAAAGTTTATCACTTGGTATTAAGTAAAATGCTGATTTTAGACTTACAAAGTGACACGTGGAAAACTGAACACTTCTTTGCTAGATGGTAAAGGATAATACACACGTTCATTGGGTTGGCCTTTTTGTCGCAAACCTAGCATATTCAGCTCAAGAAGAGCTGTGGTCTTTTGGTCTATTTGGTCCTTCCATAGTGGACCAATTAATGTTGAAATTGAGTCCAACCACTTTGCTCCTGGTCATCACTTCTTCTCTTTCACCTTCTACAGCATTGTAGCATTCTCTAAAGAGCTACTGTAGCTCTTTATGTATTATATTCAAAACATTGTAATTTCAGTCTTTATCTGTGCTTCAGGTGAGAACTCTGGGTTGGTTGATTTGCTGATCCATTTGTTTGTTCTCTTAGCTGCCCATGATCTATTCAAAAGTTCAAGAGTGTTAGTCCTTTTTCTATCCTGGGCAGTTGGGATGACCCTGGGTGACTGTGCAAGAATTATATTTTCTTGGGGCATTTTTTGCTCATTGCTCCCTAAAACATCCTTCTGCATGATAAGGCAGTACAGCAGGATTAGGCAGTGGGTGAGTTATACGTCCCTATTAAAAGCTTGGAGAGCTGGTGTCAGTTCAGGCAAATAATACATTAATATATGGACACATCATGTAACTGTATATAAATGTTCCTTCAAAAGAAAAGAATTATATATGTCTTTGTTCAATAGAAAAGAGAGAGACAAAATTAACATTTGAGGGAGAAAGAACTGGAAAGGCAACTGAAACCATGCTGTGTTTTCAAATTCAATTCAAAAGGTACTTCAGAGCATACAGAAATACAAACATGGTACAATTCTATAACTATAATTCTTAAATTCTTGAAGCCACCATCTTTTCCCAGGATCATCTGGCTGCTTTCTGCACTTGCCATGTAATCTCAGAATATGATTGCTTTAAGAATTAAAGGCAAATGCAGTACTTGTGCTCTGATCTAGTCATAAGCCTGTATTTAGAATGTTTACACAATTGTACAACCTTACCAAATTCCCCTGTGTAAAATACCTATACAGTACTTCTTTTTCTGCTACACATTTTCTGGATTTATTTTTTTTTCTGTTCCAATCTTTTTTAGTTATTGCTTGTTTCTAGGCAATCAAGAAACAATTCCAGCCTTTATGGTTAGTTCCTGTTACAAAAAGGATGCTATCTGTAATCATTGTTTTATTTTGTTGTGCAAGTAAGGGTTTTTGAAGAAGCTTCTTATTGGGACAACAGGAAACACCCAAGGAATGAGGCAAAACTTTATGGCAAGTATTGGACTTAGTAGTTGTTTTTATGCTTCTCCAAGTGGACATCAATGTCTGTAGTTTTAGAGTAATTTTGTTTTGTGGTCTTCTCAAAAAATTATCACGCCAAATTAAAACCATTATTCTGATTTGATATACAAAGATATTAGTTTTGGAGTCTTTCCCTTCCCTTCCCTTCCCTTCCCTTCCCAAAGAAGTTTAATCTGGAGTTTTATTCCAAGATATCTCCCTCATTTCTGTCATTCTAGTACTCCAGTTATTTTGCTTTAATATATAGTTGCTTCAGACCTGGAAATAAAGAAGACAGATCTTAACACTAAATAAACTGTGGATACAGCTTTATTAACTTGACAATCAAAAGTGGTTCTTTAATGGATCATTTGCCACTGCTCACTAAATAAAGCCTCAAATCCAGATATTCTGCTCCCTAAATCACAACAACTCCAAGTCTCTGTATGGATAGATTAATCATATTTAGAACATGTTTCTTTCTTTATTCTTCTCAACAACAACAACAACAACAACAGCAACAATAATAGTAATAATAATAGTAGTAGTAGTAGTAGTAATAATAATAATAATAATAATAATAATAATAATAATAATAATAATAATAATAATAATAAAAATAATAATAATAATAATAATAATAATAAAGTTGGAAGGGACCTTGGAGATCATCGAGTCCAACCCCCTGCTCAGGCAGGAAACCCTACACCATTTCGGACAGATGGCTGTCCAGTCTCTTCTTAAAAACTTCCAGTGTTGGAGCATTCACAGTTTCTGGAGGCAGGTTGTTCCACTGGTTAATTGTTCTAACAGTCAGGAAATTTCTCCTTAGTTCTAGGTTGCTTCTCTCCTTGATTAGTTTCCATCCGTTGCTTCTTGTTCTGCACTCAGGCACTTTGGAGAATAGCTTGACTCCCTCTTCTTTGTGGCAGCCCCTGAGATATTGGAACATTGCTATCATGTCCCCCCTCATCCTTCTCTTCGTTAAACTAGACATACCCAATTCCAGCAACCGTTCCTCATATGTTTTAGCCTCCAGTCCACTAATCATCTTTGTTGCTCTTCTCTGTATTCTTTCTAGAGTCTCAGCATCTTTTTTACATCGTGGTGACCAAAACTGGATGCAGTATTCCAAGTGTGGCCTTACCAAGGCCTTGTAAAGTGGTATTAATATTTCACGTGATCTTGATTCTATCCTTCTGTTAATGCAGCCCAGCACTGAGTTGGCTTTTTTGGCAGCTGCAGCACATGGCTGGCTCATATTTAAGTGATTGTCCACTAGGACTCCGAGATCCCTCTCACAGTTACTACTATTGAGCAAGGTACCACTCCTATATTATACCTGTGCATTTCTTTCCTAGTACTTCCAAAACAGATCCATTAATAAATCTTGTTTATACTTCACATACTACTCGATTGGTCCAGTCTAAATTGACGATATTACAACTAACAGCAATTAGTGTTGGCAAATCAGTATGCAATGGATGGGGGAAACCCCATCACTGTTTATTTTAAGAAGTACATCACTTCCTGATGATGTTCAGGAAACTATTAAAGACCTGGCTGTTCTCCCAGACTCTGGTGCAGTGAAGGCTAAGCTTCTGCTGTATGGATTTATTTTGGTTACATGTTGCTTCTAGGGCCATTCATGATTTTTTTTTCTTTTGTATGTGTGTGTTTTACATTTAGTGGTGAACCACCCAGTCATTGGTAGACTAGCAATCCATACATTGTTAAAAAAGAAACAAATGAAGAGAAAAAGAGCTACTGGGGAAAAAAATTGAACCGAAGAAGCCAAATGAGTTGGAAGCTAGCCTTTAATATATCTTCAGAGGCTCCACTCTACTTTGACTGTCAGCAAGCATTGAATGACAACGACTTTCCAGCATTATAAACAGATTTTCCCAGTCCTCTGTGGAGATAATAGGTTTCGAATCAAAGATCTTTTCCAGGCAATACAGATGCTATGTCAGTCCCCTGAATCTTAAAAGCATGCATGAAGATGAATTTTAACATATGCCATATTAAGAATTACATATTATCTATCAGATATAACCCAATGGCAATATTTACAATTACAACATTTATTAACAACATTGTTTGGATCACCCAAGACTCTAAAACAACAGGTTATTTTTAATGTTTTATTAATTTTTTAAAATTACAATCTTTAGTGCTTAGTAAACAACATGTTGTCTGGGTTCACATATTTAACATTAACTTTTTCAATATAAATCTGTTCAGTACTGCACAATCCAGTATTTTTCCCTGATTCTCCTTTCGTCCCCATTTTTTTCCATTTTCCCCTCATTACACAGTTACAATTCTTGTTACTATTGATGTATACAAAGTTAGATATAAACATCCTCCTCATATTTTACTAATATTATACAAATAACAATAATGTTAATTCATAAATCAATATCCTATTTTTCATGTTCTTATTAAGATTTGATTTCCCATCAATATTTGAAATATCTTTGTCAGTTATAATTTTCTCAATATTAATTACATTTATATAGCTAAAAGCTTTATTCATACCAGCCATCCTCTTATTTTCATATTTTCCATATCAAAAAAATTATAAACCATATCTTTCATTATAAAAGTCTAATTATATCTAAGGGTCATCCGTTCTTTTAATCACATTCAAACAAATATTTAAACATGTAATGTCCCCTCTAATAGGTCAAATTGCCTGCTTTTTTAAATCTAACTCTCGCTTTCTTTCTTTGCCAAATAGCTTTCCAAGCCAAGGCAATTAAATCGCCAGGGATTTTCTTTCTATTTTGGTAAAAGTTGCTTGGCATGAGGAAGACAATTTAGGTAGGGTATTTTTGGGGGAGAATTCTGCCCATTTATATTCCTTAAGCAACTCCCACTTTCCTTCTCCTTCAATTTTTCTTTTCATTTTTTGTCTCCCAAGTTGTGACATTTCCCCTGACAGCTCTATATTCTATTTTTTTAAATCTTCTTCCTTATCATCAGGTATGTTTTGCAGACCTAAGGGGTAAAGCATCTTTTCCATTTTCGAGAACAACAGGTTATTTTTTTTAAAAAAAAAACACTAAAAGAAAACTCTCTACTATTGGTCTTTATAGGTATTTGTTATCAATAAATGAACTTGATCTGCAGATGCTAAGAAATGAATGGAATAAAGAATTAGAGGTTCCTATATTGCCTAGACAATGAGAGAGTGTCTTAACTTCTATACCTGGTTTGGTGATATAATAATCCTGTATAATATTGAATAATATTGAAGGAAAATCCTCTAAGCAGTAAAGCAGTTTACAGTCTTTCAGCTGTAAAACACAAAAACAATTATAACTGGTGATTAGGGACTCTTGTCCTCCTTTACTGTGGTCATCATCCTATGTTCCACCCAAATTATTACAAGACATATGGTGCCAAGCTCACAGTCCCCCCCCCTCATGTATTATTACAGAAGAGAAACACAATGGTCTTTCTTCAAACAATCTGAAATAGACTTGATTCAAAATAAGCATAATTTGCAATTTATGCTGCATTTTATGCTGCGTATCTAATGTTCAGTTTTCCTCTTCTCTATCCCATTCATCTCCTGATATTCTGTGGCTTGTCCCCACTTTTTCAAAAGTTACTTGTGTTCTTCCACCATAAATCAATTCTGATATGTTGGAGTTTTGTAATGAACTGTTAAAAAAACCAGTGTTTTTAGTTTAGGTCTAGAGATTTGGTGTTATGCTGCTGAACTATACTGGCTTGATGAGAAAGGCCATGCTTTTCAATAATGTTATTGTTTGCAGTTGAGCCCGTTTTCTGTGTTGCATGTCTTCTTCCCATTTGGCGCAATCTGTTTGGTAGCAATCTTACAGGTTGTTGAAGAAACACACAAAAAGATTACACTATCTTTTGTAATGTTTGTTTGGTACTCAGCTGATATCAGTATCCGTGACTGTCCTGTTTACATTCGACGCGGGTGGGTTATGAAACGGTTTAGTAAAGTACGAAACGTCTTCGAAACAACCTTCACAGAAAACATCCTCACTTTCTACTCCAATAATCTAAAGGTAGGAATGACGACTACTACACGTCTGATGTCCGTCGTATAGTCATATATAGAACGACGGAAAAGACTTTTAAGGATATAGTTCATGTTCAAAAATGGGCAATAGTTTGGAATCAGATAAGGAGATGCTCTTAATGCATTAGTGAACTGACCTGAATGAATAGAGTAGCTGATTCAATATTAGTTAACATTCACATCTGCATTGACTTAATGTATACATTTGGCTACAAAATTAGTGAAACAAACATCAGTTGATGCAACCCACAACATGAAGAACTGATCCTACAACTATACCATCAGCACCATCTTTACCACTGCCAGAATAAAATTTTGAGGATCCTGGCAATCTTTTAATTTTTCTAAAAGGAGGCTGGTATTACATATTTTCAATATTCTTAGAGTCTATCAGCCCCTACGTATCATTTGCCCCCCAGGAGGTGTTCTACACTTTCTGAAACACTGAATTAACTAATGTTGGCTAATACTTTTGAGAAGGAAACCAGCATAGTATAATAAGCACAGAAAAAGGTTGAAATTACTATGATTATAGTTCACAGAACTTGCTTTAATTGCTAAAGAAAGCCACCCTAATAGAAATGCAATGCTTATCTAGCATTCTTAGCAAGGATTCCATACATCTTATTGATGTTATGTCATATAATGAAAAGTCTAAACTCAATTCAGTTGCCTTATTCATGCAAGTTTGTCTTCTTCATTTACTTTATTATTCCTATGCATGTGGGGGAGGGAAGGGGGGAATTTGTTATATATCTGTTATAACTTGTGGATAATTTAATGCTGATTTTCTGAGACACAGTCCTTTCATAAAATATAAAGATATTCAGCTATAAAATTAATTGGAGAATGTTTCAGTTTCTAAGAAGTTTTTTTTCAGGAAGGAAAAAAGGTATAGAGGCTAATGGCCACTCCATATAATGAAACTTTATCATGAATTCTGCTTATTGATCAACCTCAATATGACCACAAGCCAGAATGGTTTTTATATGCTGATTATTCTGAACATAGAATGACGAGAGTTTCAATTTTTGCTAACTGGTAGCCTCGATTTACTCTCCGAAATCCTTACAGGATTGAAGAATGCCTTGTGTTAATTTAAGTAATGCCACCTACTATAAAAGGAAGGATGGTATCCTATTGTCTCAGGTTTTACTGATTGTGGAAAATGGCAGAGTACTGGGATGCTGAATATGGCCCCTGCTAGCAAATTGCCTATCCCTAACAGCATTGTATCCAGGAGTTCAAATGCAAACTAATGCTTCCCTCCCCCCAAAAAAATACATTTAAAAATCATGTAATTAAAATGACATGTTGCCAACAACAACAATATTGGGCTTTATTTGGAAGAATGACAGGTGAGGAAAAAAGACAAAAGGCCTTAAAATGTGTCTTGCAATAGCAATTGGCTAAAGGCTGGCCAACATATTTTGGTATGTATTTCATAATTGGTATGTTGCCTTTTAATAATAATAATAATAATAATAATAATAATAATAGTAGTAATAATAATAATAATAATAATGATAATAATAATAATAAAGTTGGAAGGGACCTTGGAGGTCATCTAGTCCAACTCCCTGCTCAGGCAGGAACCCTACACCATTTCAGACAAATGGCTGTCCAGTCTCTTCTTAAAAACTTCCAGTGTTGGAGCATTCACCACTTCTGGAGGCAGGTTGTTCCACTGGTTAATTGTTCTGTCAGGAAGTTTCTCCTTAGTTCTAGGTTGCTTCTCTCCTTGATTAGTTCCCATCCGTTGCTTCTTGTCCTGCCCTCAGGCGCCTTGTCTGTCCTTGTGTTGTACTGATGTTTTGTAAGAGCAACCATGAAGTCAACAAATTACAAAAGATGCAGGTGGCAAAATTGGGAACATGACATCTAAAAATGCATTCTCTATTAAGACCAAATCTTAAATTCCCCAACTGCCTCAATAGAAGGGAATGAACACAGTGGAGCAGATATACATGATAACTGAAGCTTTAGCTGACTATTCATATACTCCCTGTCAGGAGTAGATAAAATAAAATTAACCTTTTCCTCCTATACATCTGAAGCCTATTATACTATTCTAATGAAAAGAAAGGGGTAAGAAAATGAGAGAACAATGTACCGATTCGCTTACTCAAAGACCGTCAGGTTAAGAACCCGAGAAAACTGAGACCTTTTGTCTTTCTGAAGACTTTTGACAACACATTTGCTATTCTCAAGTGTTTGATTCTACTGTACAGATGTTGCTTATGAAAAGTTTATGTTGTTTTGAAAGAGAGTTCTATTGTCTTCCTTTCCCAAATGTATGAAATGAAACACAGCTTGCTGCTTAGGCAGCCAGATAGATTATAATACAGCTCAAAGATGGGCTTCTGATTCACTCCCTTCCCACTGTAGTTTATTATCCCTTCTCCAGATCCTAAAACACCCATATTTAGTTCTCGATTATTCAGATGCCAAATTCAGGAGGATCACTAATGTAATTATACATAAAATTGCAACCTTGGTTCCTGGAGGTCTCAACAAATGTCTGCTTTTTATAAAAGCTATCAGCATCTACCATAGAATAAAACCATATGTCTGATGTATAAGTTTTGTTCTTCATAGAGCAGGGCTTTTCAACCTTTTCACCCATTGTACCACTTTTAGGATATGGCAATATCCGAGTACCACCAGTCACCTAGCAAGGTATCAAAAACTTGATGACCCAAAAGAAAAAAAGGAAAAAAATGATAAAGTACAGGTAGTCCTCGACTTACAACAGTTTGCTTAGTGACTGTTCGAAGTTACAATGGCACTGAAAAAAGTGCCCCCCAAGCCAAAGCCGAGCAAGACACCTGCCTGCCCACCTGGTGGCGCTCTTCCTCCTGTCCATTGTTGTGAGCATTTCTGTTGAGGATTGGCAGCTGGGGTGGGGGGTGAGGGCTTTTTTGGTTTTTATTCCCCTCCCCTGTCTGCTGGGTGCTTGCAGCAGGTTTTGGTCACTTCACATGACCCTGGGACACTGTGACCGTCATAAATATGAATCAGTTGCCAATCATCTGAATGTAAATCACAAGACCCTGGAGATGCTGCAATATTCCAGCTGATCGGCACTTCTTCTGGGCTCAGCAGAAGCGCCAGGATCAGCGCCGAGCTCCAGCTGGAGCCTGGCGCTGATCGTGGCACTTCCGCTGAGCCCTGACAGCCCTGTAGCTCTAGCCATCTCTCGCTCAGGCTTGTGCGGTGCTGCCACTGGTTCAGCTCATTCCCCTCTCCTGCTACCACTTTTCCAGGATGGTTGCATACCATCTTCAACCAGTGCTACCTGTACCACTGGTTGAAAAGCCCTGTCATAGAGCACTAAGTTTTGCACACTGTTAATAAATGTAAGCAAATCTTAGATCAGATTGTCAGCAAATGCAACCAAGGACAGCTTAACAAATATTTTTGTCCATTTGTGCTTGTATTACAGCTTCTTAATAAATATTTTCAGCTTCCTATTATCCTGCTGTCTTTGCAGTTTTAAGCAAAAAGTACCGTCTCTCGACATGCCTTTTCTGATGCAAAAGACCAAGAAGGGTTGTTGTTTTTTTTTTAAAAAAAAATACAGTTGTTTCTTTCCGATACTCTTGTCTGGGTTAATGGAATTATTAGTAGTGGATTAGTGTATATCATTTTTAAATGCTTGCTTTTTAACTATCACTTAGTAATATGCAATTGTTATTCACTGAATTAAACATTATTGCATACTTTCATTCATTTGAAAAATGTTAGGTCTTTTAATTAATGTGAATTAGAGTCCAATTAGATTTTCATATAATCTGTTTTTGCTGTGCAGTTTAAGTATGTTCCATTCTTTATAAAAGTAGTATTAATTTTTTTTTGGGGGGGGGGGGAAGCTTTGTTGGTGATCACTTTATCCAAACCATGTTTTAATAATTTTCTATCACAACCTTAATTTCTTTAAAGAAAACCATGTCATTATCTGTTCATACAATTTTGGCCTTCATTTTGACTTTTTCGATCACCTATTCATGGATCTTGATCCTTAATAAGTTACAGCAGCTTCAGTGCAGATTTGCAGGTAACAGTCAAAGTGTGAGTCTTTACATGGAGTAAAAATTTAAATTTCAGTCTTTTGTGCCAATTTAGTGTTTTTACTGACCATAGCTGAAACATGAGTACATCTCCATTGTGGCCATTTATTAAAGGCTTTGAGGTCACATAAGAGACTTCGTTCTTCTTGTCAATACTTTATTTTACACACTGTAATTATAGAGGAAGAAATCCACCTTACAGTATGACCCAGCTATGATATGACTGGTAAAACTAGGAAAGGAAATGTAGACCAGTAGACCAGTAGACCAGAGTAAAATATGCCAGTATAAACATCTACTGCTTGCATTCGTACTCCTTTTTTGCCTAGGTATATCTTGTGTTAGCTGATCACTCCATAGGTAACACCAAAGTTGCTATTCCACCATCTCTTTTTTGAAACCCATAGCAAAAAGACTAGAAGTGAAAGGAAAGTGGGGAAGTAGATTCATTTAGAGCCAATGTTCCCAGCATGAAGTAGGTAAATTCTCCTGTGATAAAATGCATGGACGACCAATGAAGCTATTTATAAAATGCAACTACTGCTTGCTTGCTCAATTATGTTCTATCCAGTCATTTTGGATTCCTAGTGACCACCTAGCTAAATTTTATCCATGGCAACTTTAAGTGTTCCCATTATGCACTCTTCACCTGTGTCACTGATTCCATCCACCATGCTGCTGGTCATCCTCTTCTCTTTGCTTCAATTTGCCCAGTCTTTTCCAGAGAACTGGATCTTCTCATATAACATGTCTGAAATAGAACACAGATAGTTCTCAACTTACAACAATTCATTAAGTGACCGTTTGAAGTTACAACAGCACTAAAAAAAATGACTTATGACTGTTTTTCATGCTTACAACTGTTGCAGCATCTCCATAGTCACACAACCATAATTCAGATGGTTGGCAACTGGCTCATATTTATGATGGTTGCGCTGTCTGGGATCATGTGATCACCTTTTTACGACTTTATAACAAGCAAAATCAATGACGAAGTCAGATTCACTTAACAATCGTGTTACTAATTTAACAACTGCAGTGATTCACTTAACAACTGTGGCAAGAAAGGTCATAAAATGGGGCAAAACTCACGTAACAAATGTGTCACTTATCAATAGAAATGCTGGGCTCAGTTGTAGTTATAAGTTGAAGACTTCCCATAATTTGAGTCTGGCCATTTTTGCTATGAGTGAAAATTCTGGATTGATTCATGGATTGTTTTCTTGGCTGCCAGTATTCTCATGAGTCTTCTCCAACAACAAATTTCAAAGGCATCAATACTCTTCTTATCCTGCTTCTTCAAAGTCCAATTTCCAATTTTCACTTCTATAGAGTACTACTGCCATTAGCATGCAATTTTAAACCTGTCTCTTTTTACATGTGCTCTTTATATTATTTACTGATAAGACAAAGAGAATATTTGCATTTCTTCAAAATCCAAAATCCAGCAAAATAATTCAATACAGCATAGACTTGATTGTAAAATCCTAATAAATAAAGAAAATGTATTCATGTCCTCCTACTCCCTCCCCATTTGTGATTCTTGCTTTTAGTGGATGTGGAAGAAAAGTTGTATAGCCTTTGAAATCAGAGTTGGCCTTTGATAGCTGACAGGGTGATAGAATTAGATTTAGAGCCGATCTGGGGAAAAAAAAATATTTACAATCATGGTAAATTAATGTACTGGAGGATGAAAGAACCTGGAAAGCTGGGGAAAACCTGGAGTTAGAGAAGAACAAGTGAGGTCATAGAATGGTCCTCCTACAAGGAGGCAAAGTGTTAGGGGTTATCTAGACCAGTGGTGGTGAACCTATGGCACGTGTGCCAGTGGTGGCACTCAGAGCCCTCTCTGTGGGCTCGTGTGCTGTCACCCCAGCCCTGCCTCCCCCACAGCCCCCTCCTCATCAGCATCCTCCCTGGAGGAGAGTCACCCCCGGGAGTGGACCACATGGAGCAGCACAGCCAAGCACATGGCAGCCAGGCAGCGGGGACAAGATTCCACCCTCACGGCCTGTTTCACACAGATGATGCGCGGAGTGCGAAGGGCATGGCCACCATGGCACTGCTGGGCCACCTGGGCGATCTGTGGCGGGCTGTGGAGGTGGTGAGTGGCCTTGCAAGCAGGCGGGGTGGGGGACAGGGCAGTTTTTGGGCACTCGGTTTCTAAAAGGTTTGCTATCACTGATCTAGACTTTCAAATACTCCACAGAATGTATTGCTTCACTGAGGAAATGACTGTTTTTTAAACGTATTTGGGCTGAATCATGTAGATGGAATAATAACATTCTCCCTTCTCTCTAGAGCCTACATTTCCTGGAAGTATGCACAGTAAGGAATCAAGAGGAAAAAGAGCATTTGTGGCACTTAAAACACTCTTTACTGCATAAGCTTTTGTGAATCACAACCAATATCATTCTGACGACTGAAATAGCTATCAGTGATTTGTTCTGTGTAACTAATTTAACAAGCCAATAAGGGGGGGGGGGAGGAGAGGTTGGTAAACAGGGGAAGGCCTGTGGGATTTCTTTATACACATGTGGGCACATTTTTACAAACATTATCTCAGATACTGAAAGGAGGCACTTACAAAGGGAACTGCAAAGGTCAGAATAGTTTATTCTAACATGTATTTCTACCAGGGAACAAAACAGAACAGAAGAGACCTGGCAACTGTAATCTCTGGAGAACTACTCCTTACTTCTTCATGCCATATTTTGATCTGTGTTGAGAACTGAATAAACTAAGGCTTAAAAAAGGAAGCCAAACTGATGCATGCCCCCCCCCAAATGCTGCAATTTAGATAGATTTTTTTGTGTGAGGTTTTTGGGTGTTTAAGTTATAGTCTGATCGGAAATACCCATAAGTCTATTAAGGAAAAGGTAATGTCTACAACGTCTTAATTATTCCCGACCGTGTAACTTTGTTAATATTACCTCAACGTAAGTAAGTAGCGAACTGTTAACTTAGGGATATAAGTAGTTCTACATAATCGTTAGAAATATTATATATCCCACTTCTATACGATATATGAACAGTTATGATGGGGAAAAGCATCCAATTCCTGTATCTGTTACAATTATCTCTCTCCCATTTCCACATCCGTTACAAGACCAGACACTACATTTCCATTTAGAATTTAATTAGTGTTTTCATGTATTAAAAGCACTTCATTTGCATTATCATGTTATAATTCTTACCACAAGAAATGTTATTACCTTTCCTATTACTGTCAAGCTCTGTGAAGCTGACAAACGTAGGAAACAAGAATCACTTGGATTTCTGTAAATATCTTTATTGCTAATAGGATAACATACAGAATCTTTGGAACTCTGCTAAAAGTAATCTCCAGATGTGCTTCTACCTAGCATAATTAAGGGGGAGTTCCTGTAAGTTTCCCCTTCCTCTGACTCAAGTGTCTCTTTGGAAATGGATCTGCTTCCTCTACCATGTTCCCAGGCACAGCAGACATTCCATCAGAATTGTTTGAGAAGGGAGACTAATAGATAAGCAATTAGAAAAAATAATAATAGAATTTTGTTTTTATATATAACAACTGCAGCAACTACAGAATACTATAGGCTCAAAAGTGGAAAGATTCAACACTATCCACAACAAAAAAATAGTTGGTGAAGATGATGGAACTTGTGGAAATGGCTGAATTAACCTCTTTGGTTAGAAAAAAAAATCCAATACATTTATGGTGACTATAAATCCCAAATAGACATTTTGCACAAAACAGGAAAAAAATGTAATTATGACTTATGGTTTATTATTATTATTATTATTATTATTATTATTATTATTATTATTATTATTATTATTATTATTATTATTATTATTATTATTATTATTAAAAACTAAATAGAAAAGAGTGAGCTTTTTTTGTAATTGTAGAATAAGAGATAAGTTCGTAATTGTACTACATTTTCTGCAAAGGAAATCAGAAACCTCTTTGTTTTTATTCTTTCTTACTGCACTTTTCCTTTTTTTCTTCCTTTCTTTACTGTTTTGCTTTTTATTACTTCGTGTTAATTTTTATGTTATTTTTGTGAAACTTTTAATAAATACTTTTAAAAAAGCATTACAGATGTAGGATTTACAGGAGCATCTGTAAGCGGGTCAAATAATTGTAACCAGAAACACGTTACTGAAACCTTATTCATTTGGAAGTACATCAGATCACACACAGAAGTTGGGTGTCAACAGTGCCATTTTACTTGCCTTACTGACATTTTGTATGTTTGCCCCTGAGAAGGCTAATAAGTATTTAAAAATAAATATTTTTATAAATAAATAAAAAGGTGAACACAAGTATCTTTTCGACCCAGTGTCTTAGCAATAATTATTTACCAATTATTTAATTTCATATTATTTATATTTACATAGCAAAACTGTACAAAATAGATGAAATTATATTATAGTATTGAAATATTCCATCATTAGCCTTTACAAATGATTTCCAAATTCTAGAACCTCTGTCAGAAAAAAATGTATTTTCCTAATATATATCTATTATATATACATATCTATCAATTGTCTGTCTGTCTGTCTGTCTGTCTGTCTGTCTATCTATCATTCTCTCTCTCTCTTTTGCATGCTCTTTCCTTCTCTTCTCTCTCTCTCATCTATCATTATTCCATATTCATTGTGGTGGAAATATTTCTTTAAAAAAAATCAGGAGAATGAAAACAAGCAGCTTTAAATATTTAAAAACTAATTAGCTGCTGACAATAAAACGCAGTTTAAGAAACTTGACTTAGAGTTTGAATCTATGAAAGATTCACCAGCTGAAAACAAATTCCTCTTTCTTGATCAGGGAGATGCTTTTATTACAGCCTGAAATTACAGTTCCAGCCTGAAATTGAGCTAATTCTACTTTATTGTAAAGCCACCAGTCTCAAAACCAGGACTTGAGTAATAGTATATGCGAAAGACCTTTGGAGATGAGGTATAGAGATGCTGGTAGAGAACAATCAGATAAGAGAGGGAGTGGTCCATAGCTACATAGTAACAGAGCAAGAAGTTCACATGGGATCTTCCCTAGCTTACTGGGTTATAAAGGAAACAGTGGGAAGATTTGTATTGTGCAATATTCTTGCAATATTCTTTAATGAAGCCTTACAATAAGGTGGAATTGGCTTGTCTAGTCTGGTTTCCTGCTTAGTGTACTCAGGAAAGCTGACAAGATATGAATAGACATTAAGCCAGCTTGGTGACTTTGGATCAGATCCCGTCTCTCAATTCTAGGAAGAAGACAAAAGCAAACTACTTCTAAAAATGTTACTGAGAAAACTGTAGGCATTTATCTAAGCAGTTGCCACCATGCCACTTCAAAGTGCTTCCTTCCAGCTAATGTTTCTCCTTGAAACAGGGATTTAGGCATTATGCAGATTTTGTCTCCCATAAGAAACACCTTTGTATTCTATTTACCTTCTGTAACATATAATGTGCACAACAAGATATGATTCTCCTTAAATTTATTTTGTCATTTTAATAGGATAAAGAGTTAACATTGGAAGTATAAGGAGGACAAAGACAGCATACTTTATCTCATATTACTAGAGATAGACTAGGGAACGGACAATCACCTCCTTACTTCTGAAATATGTTGTACCACAAAGAGATCAAATTAACATTTATACTTAAAACAAGCATAAGAAGGTTGGGGTTCAAGAAATTTAAAATATAAAAAATACAAAAATAAAACTACATAAAAATCTAAAAAAAATCTAAAAATAGAAATCTGAAAAATCTAAATAAAGGAATAGAAACAATAAATGGACATTAAAAAGATGGCAAACTGTATCGAATACAAATAATACAATAACTCTGATACAGTCTAAAATAATGATTCTAGTGCTCATTAAAATTAATTTGTGGCATAGGTAATGTTTTGATGATTGTCTTTTTATATACACCTCCTAGATTCCTGAAATCAGAAAATTAGAAGGTGCAGAATTGTCCAATCACTTCTGATTTCAGAGTATCTATGGGTGGTTTTAAAAAAAAACACCAGATGACAGTCACACACTAACTTAAACCAAACTGTGGCTTTAATTAAGAAAACAATCCTCTAATAATTAGCCACTTTATTGCTTTAAGTAAAGTCCAGCCCTTACTCCAAACATTTTTCTTGCCTTTTTCATTGCAATCTTCCTTCTAGTTTATACAGAATATCCTAATTTTCATCAGGAAATATAACAAGTTAAAATGGTTATTGAAGTTAAGTTTAAAGATGGGTCATTTAATTGATGTAGAGTTGTATTATTATTATTATATAATCTTCAATTCGATTCACAGTCTGGGACTGCTAAAAATTTAGCAGTTCAGGTCTTAACCAAGGACCTAAGAGCTGTTAAGGTTCTGTAACATCTAAGTATATACTGTAGGCAGTTCCGAGTAGGGTGTATTTTTGCGAAGTCAGGATATTCAGCTCTAATAAATTCAAAATTTCCATGTATCTAGGCAGCCCGTTGGGTATTGCTCCAAGGGCTCCTATTACTATTGGAACAACTATTGATTTCTTCCTCCACAATCACTCAACTTCAATTTGTAAATCACAATATTTCATTATTTTTTTTTTAGCTGTTTCTCTTCAATTTGCAATATCAATGAACCAGACTTTCTTTCTTTTCCACAATAGTGATGTCAGGAGTATTGTGGGCCAGATGTCTGTCTGTTTGGATCTGAAATTTCCACATAATGATGATGATGATGATGATGATGATGATGATGATGATGATGATGATTTTATAAAGGAAAACCAGAGAATTTGTCCTTGGGTAGATGTTTAATTTCCTTATCTCTTTCTCTCTCACCAACACATAATGCTCCTGATAATTTTTCAGTCTTCCTTAAATACATATTTTTTTTCAATTTTCTTTAAAGATGAGCCCTTGAGATTCTAATCCTACCTCATCCATTGCAATAAAAGCAGACTTCTGATCAGGGTTTATATAAATAAGCAAAACCAAGTATGCTTCATTCATTAATATCTCTTGACCACATTACAGTTCCTGGATCTGTGAAAATAAGAAAAATCCTTGCATATCCTTTCTGGTTAATGTGTATTCTTAGCTTTTAGGGCAAAAGATGATGCTACAAAAGTAATATGTTTCCAGCATTTACAAATAATTTCATGGGCTGGAACTCTTAGCTGGCCCAAAGCAAGGTAATGAATCAAACTGCAGGAGAGCATTCATTTTATTTATTCAGCCCAGCATGGGATTTTTCTGATTACATACCTTTTAGGTAAAGAAATGATTCTCAGTATAAATACTTGCACATTGATTGTGCACAACTCCTTTCTTTTCCAATGTGGACATGGGTGTACATTGGATCATGCTGCCATTACCAGATACTTTATAGCAAACATTGCACAGTCTGTCTTTCAGTTTACCTGAATGTATTCCAAAGAAAAAGCAAGGATAAGTGACAGTTGGTTCTTATTTTTCAGAAAACAAAAACACAAAATCTGTCAACTTACAAATATGAATCAGTTTCTCCGGTGCTCAGAAGTGATGCTATGATCAAAAATGCCTTCCCTGTTTGAACTTATCGCTGCATACATTAGTACACAAAATGTTTATCTTCATGGATTATCATCTCCCATTAAAGCTAATGAAGGGTTGTGTACATCACTCTAGGCAACTTCTTAATGAAGCGTTTGTGCTTTTCTTTAGTGCATGGCACCAAAAAGCAAAGTTAGTCTGGCATAATTTCCTTACAAAGAAAAACTTTCCAAATAGACAGAGTTTTTTTAATGAGCTGTGCAAAACATGAGGTGATCTGAAGTTTCCTTCTGGCAAGTGCTAGTCTGGAGCTCAATAAATATCAGTGCAAGATATAAAAGCATCAACTCTGGCATGTTACATTCCTTGTGGCTTTATTTATTTATTTGTTATTGACAGGTAAAGTGGCTGTCATTTTTTGTGGTGCTCATTATACCAACTGAGAAGAACAATACACTAGCACTCAACTTGGCATCAGCAAAATGCTTTGAGGCTAAAACCATGGCTGCCCAACATTATGTCATTAGGCCAAACTTCGGGTACGACCACATGGTACACTATATTAAATTAAATTTTTTAACCTTCTCCGACATTCAACTCCTTGATCTCCAGTTTAAATCCTTCACGGTAAAACTCCTTTGGTTAGTAATTTATAGACTTCGGATTTCTTCACTAGAACTTTTGAGGTTTTAGACGTATATAAAACTCTAAATTATTTCTAGAACGAGTCATATATACTTCAATTACCTACAGTTTTTCTTAACTGGTAAAATTAAGTAAAAACAATTTAATTTCAGTTTTATAAAGTATTTTATTTAAACACACACACACACCAGGGAGAGACGTGAGTGATCACCAAATATAATCAGAAAGTGTGAAAAATGTATCATTTTCAATAGCAGAATAAAAATCAAACCTACAGTTCATACATCCAAACTGAGATACGAGCCATAAGCCTCATAAAATTAATTAACTATTCTAAGTTTGGACTGATGGAATGAAACAACGAAGATATCCTTGTTTTCAGTGCCATTTAGTCTATATTCACCTTGAAATAATTAGCTATTGATCAATTAGATCAATTGCTTGATTAGATCAATCAAGCAAATGCTAATTCAAATAATTGTATTTTGGAGAGTTGAGTTAATGTGATAAAAACATGTGTTAAATTGATAGACTTTACTTCTTTCCAGCTAGCTACAAATAACGTGTTCTGTGTCTTGCCTTTACTAGTTCGATCATTCCCAGATTACAGTATCTCTGTATCTTGGACCATTCCTGCCTTCGGCTGCCCTTCCAAATTTGTGCTGATAACCATCCACTGTGGAGAGGAATAATTATTTCAATGTTCTGTAATCCTGGTCAGATTGAAGACCAAAAGGGAGCTTCTTCACCTTTAATTCAAGAAAATAATATGTTCATTTTGCAATGAAGGTTAAGGACTCATCCTTCAGCTGCATTGCAAAGTAGTTCAGAAATATTACTGAATTTTGATAGGGAGAGCATTGCTAAAAAAAATATAACTACGGGAGGTAAAAAGCCTTACGGACCATGATTATTTAGCAGCCTGGCTCAGTCAAGATATATAATTCTGCTTAACTGCAACAGTTATATAGTCAACAATAGTACAAGATCTTTGCGTACTTATAAAACAAATCCAGCATTAAAATATGGTTATGTAGACAAGTTTCAGAAACCTACTACTTCCTCCAGTGGATTCGCTAAAAACTGATGACACTTCTATAACTTAAGTGTCATTTATCCACAATTAAGATTAACCATAAGATTGATTAAATCCAGAAGGTTTAATTAATTGCCAAATACTCTGTAAGTATGAATCTCATACACCTTAACTCAGTTCAAATGGAAAGACGAATGGCATATATAAATCTGATAAAATAAATAAAAAAATAATGATATTGTGAGTTAGACAGAAAGCTAGGAAAGGCAGAAATTAGACAAGGAAAGATGGCATTGTATTCCTAACCAAAACGTTCTCTTGTCTTGCCACTAAGCCTCTAGAGGACTGTGTGTGGGCCAACAGATTGTACTAGTGTGATACGAGAATGGCAGCAGATGTAAATGATGATAAAACAAGATGGTTTGGCAGAAGCACCACCACTAATTATGCATGAATTAAAGGGTTGACATGTTTGATCAAAGGGAAATCATGAGCAAAGACAATTCATGTGAGCCGAGGTGGCCAGCAGTTGTTGCCACCATGAATTTTGGAAGGCCAAAATGCAACAGCTGGCAGCAGAGTTTGCTTTCACTCTGGAGAGTTTCACACTGATTTAATTTTACAAGAAGAACCCAGACAAGTTGGACCCTAACAAAGACTAGAGAAAAAAAAGAAGGAACAATAATAATAAACACAATGGAGCTTCAGGATTGTAGTCACACTACATTGATGCAAAAGCACTCGGAGGCAAAATTGCTCAACTGCATTGACCAGAAATGTCAGTCATTTCAACCAGTCTTTCCTCTGGCAAAAAAAAAAAAAAAAAGTTGGCATACTGCTGGGAGAGCATAAATACTGCTATCGTCCTCAGAACTCTACAGGGAGATATACAAAATCTATAGTTAACAATAATAGACCAAACATAAAATAAATGCAAAAGAAAAAGAAATTCTATAGATTGGTTTGGATCTTTTAGAAAGCATTATTTCCAGGTACACTTGAAACCTGGACATTGTGAGTTTTAGTCCTGTCTTAGGTACAAAGCCAGCTAGATGGCCTTGGGCCAGTTTTTCACTTCTCAGCTCCAGGAAGTCTGTAATGGCAAACCACTTCCAAAATCTTGCTGAGAAAACTGAACTGAAGGCACACACAGACAGAAATCATGTCACCTTTTTAATGCAGGATTTTAATTCTGATACATATGGCGTCCTATTCTTATTGTAGTCCACAACAATTTTCTGTGAAGTAAATTGGGCTGAGAGAGACTGGCCCAAAGTTACTCCATCAGTCTCCATGGTACTGCAGGGATTATCTGGATCTCTCTGGTATTACTCTGGTACCTTAATTACTGTACTATTATAGTGTCCTAAGCAGTTTCTAACTGTAATGGTATATGGGAAAGAGTTTGGGAGAATGGGAGAAGATGTGTTGCCTGGGAACTGCCTGATAACAGACAGCATATCCTGCAACTGGGTAGTGGGCAGGAAAGAACTCAGAAGGGACCCCCCCATAAATCTTCAGTCTGTAAAACAGATGGCAGGAGAAATGCCCTTTCAGACTTGCAAGATTAATATCAGATTGATTAATTGATTGATTGATGATTGTCAATTTTACATAATACAGAATAGTAGTTTGGCTGCCTAAGATCACTAGCATGCTTTCTAAGGTACATCATAGGGGGTGAGCTAGCTCTGCACCAGAAAAAAAAATGAACTACTTTCCCACAGCATCATCCAGGATCGTCTTTCTCCACTGAAGTCCCTCTCAAATCACATCCGGGAAGGTCCAGCGCCAGCAGAGATCTGCGTATCTGCATGAAGTGCTAGGTCATCTTCCCACCATTTAACTACTTGTATATAGCATGCTTTCAAACTGCTAGGTCGGCAGAAGCTGAGGCAAGTGATGGGAGCTCACTCTGCCACATGGTGCTAAGACTCAAACTGTTGGAACAAAGACCATCTTCGGCATCATTAAATCACTGAGCCATTGCACCTGTTATCAGTCTCACTAAATAGATCAGACAGGAAACATGGCCAAATAGGCTAATTCTACTTTATAATGCTACATTAAGAGAATCTTGCAAGTCAAATATCTTTTGTCAGAATGAAACTTATTTAAATCAAATTACTTGAACAGAGTTTTTGCACAGCCATAAACAAAGAGCTGCAGTTTCTGCGGGATTGGATTCAGTGATGATAATATTTGTGAAGTTGTTGCTATTTTGACATTTATATATTTATCAAAGCAGAACACCTGCTTGGAGAGGATCCGGCTGAAGTTCAGTTCTTTTATCTTAAAAGCATATAATTAATTTTATAGCAAGATTTTTAAGATAATACTTTATTGTTATATTTTGCATGAGTTCTAGATGAACAGAAGTAATACCAAAGACTAGTACAAAAGCAGATTAGGGAGAATGTGTTCTGTTTTATCACAATATGCTTCTGACACGTACAACTTTACAATCTGTAACTATCTGACACAATGACAAGGCATCTGACTATGACTGAAAAACATTTGCATGGATTTCAAAATAGAAATAAATGGCTTGGGGTCATTTAAAGGGGTCATTTTGTAAATGAAATTCAAGGTATTCTAAAACATCAGGTGTGTATTACAAGAAGCCATGCATCCAACAGAAAAAGTTAAAATTCTTTGATATTATCAAAAAGCAAAATTATTAAATAATGGTAAAGATGAACTAAGGAGAGAAAAAGGATTTTTCTGTTTTGCTAAGAAAAAAGAAAACTTGATTATTATAATTCACTGCATGTCTTGCATGATTTCACCTTGCATAATAGCCAAAGTTATTTTGGTAGATTCTACAAAAAGACAGATCTCTTTGTCCATTTCTTAAACTTATTCAAACGGGACCTTTGCCAAAATACAATTGGTCTATGCTCTATCACATTTCAGTCAAGGATGGTTTGGTTTGCTGGGAGTTGAAGCATAATATCTTTCGGTAGTTTTATGGATGATAAAATCCTACACATTCAGGTTTCTAGTTTTAAATGTTTTTGCAAATAATAGGAAAAGTATGCTTGCTTCTCATCTGATAAACCCCTTTCTGTATCCGCTAAGCCAGTGGCACATGTATTACTGTAGTGGTCTTTCTACAGGAACAGCCAATATTTATTTGTTACAATTCTTAGCAAATATTCAGGTAAAACAAATATCATTTTATCAACTTTTATCCTTATTCCCTATAAGATGACAAAAATTGCCCATTGCACAATGGCTATTAGGAAACAAATGGTATTGCAAGTGAAATAAAAGTAGATACGTATGTATACTTAGATTTAATTTGACTTTTTATTTTACAATTTCAGTGAATACTATACATTCTTCTACTTTTCTACACCTGTGATTTTGGCCTAAACAACAACAACAACAAAATCCCATCAAATCTACACCTTACCACTAATTTATTAAAATTATACTCTAGATTGTTTAATCAGACTATTACATTTGTTTCATTTTTTTGTTTTCTCATCTACACTATCCCAATAATTTTATAACAATGCTAGGTACAGTTTTTTAAAGTTAGACTTTAGTATTAAAATTGTGTGATTTGTTGCTATTTATTATTCTGTATCTTAACTGCTTATTCCTCAATATCTAGCTAGCTACTTATGGTAGCAATGGATTTCTTATACAGTGAATATATGAAAAGATAATAATATGACTGATCAGCTGTTTTTAGACTATTTTTATTTTATTTATGCTCCTTGGATTTTATTAGCTGTACAATATATTACAATATTGTAGTCTTTATAGTTTTAATAGCAATAATAATCTTTTTAATAACAATAACATGTTTCCCCGAAAATAAGACCAGGTCTTATATTAATGTTTGTTCCAAAAGACACATTATTTTCTGGTTAGGACTTATATTAGGGGAGCGCCCACCCTCTGGAACGAGCTGCCCCCAGAGATCCGGGTGATTCCGGATCTCCCCTCCTTCCGCCGCGCCCTCAAGACCTGGCTGTTTCAGCAGGCAGGACTGGCCTAGGGGTAATTTTAAATTGGTTTTAATTAAATTTTAGTAGTGCGGCCGATTCGAATATTTATTTTTAATTTATCTTAGATTTGTATTT
>NW_015387581.1:351529-359486 GCF_001527695.2 Protobothrops mucrosquamatus
ATGGCACTAGATGCTTCCGTCTGGCTGACGATCTTAACTGTGGCTTATTTTGGGGGTGGGGCTTATATTATGAGCATCCTGAAAAATCATGTTAGGGCTTATTTTCAGGGAAACATGGTAGTTAGTACAGATGTTAAGATTTGATCAAAGCATTACAAAGTTTTGAACTTTTTTTGCATGTAACCCATGTTATGTTTCTATTAATCTGTTATTCTATACTTTAAAGTCTTAATACTGGAACGATGGTAATTTCATATCTATAACACTTATCCTGACCTAAATAAAGATTGATGACAGTGATGGTGAGTGGTGCACACAGAATATTTCCTTACACAGCGAAGCCCTTGAGAATCTCTTAGAGGTAGTAGATTGTGCCAATTTTTGTCTCTGTCTTAAATATAAGGACGTCCAGAATTTTGTTGCTTTCTTTCTTCATCACCATTCATTTACTTGCAGCTCGATTATAAGATTACTGATCTACATTCAGTAAACCTGAATGTAGATCAGTGGATGGGAGAACAAGAGGGCAAGTCATCACAGAGCCCAAAGTAAATTTCTTTGCATGCAGTCACTCAGATCCTGCTGACTTGATGAGCTGACATGTTTGGTCAAGGTGAAAAACACTTTCAGGCAAGCCATGAAGGCCAGCTACGTAGCCATGTAGGTGTTGGCAGCAATTGCTTGCAGCAATACCATTCCTCATCCCAGATGCCCTTGCCATCACTCCTCAGCAACAACAGAGAAAATAAAAGTCAACTTAGAGTTAACTCAGTGTTAGCAACAGCAAAATGACTTTCCACAGGAAAGTGGAACCTGTTCACTTCCTATAAAATCCCTTCCATTAAAGGGCAACTAATATAATCAAATCACTGAAGGTTTTCAAAAATAGACTGGACAACTGTTTGACCAGGATGATATAAGGACTCCTGCCATGAGCAAAGGATTGGACTGAAAGATCTCTGAGATCCTTTCCAGCCTGTGATTCTATGGTTCTATATACAAATGTATTAAGCTAGTAATGTCTCAGTCTGAAAAACAATTGCAGGACCTATTAATTATTTTACACAACAGAAGACAAGACTACATAGCAGATATTCCTATTTCCCTGTTGAAAGTAACATGTATTCATTTATGAATATAACTCTCCATTCACTGCACTAGTTAAATTGATGGATTGGGTTAGGTTCAAGTACATCTTCAGCCATGACTTTGGGATGCTCACTATTTTTTTTTTTTTAGAAATAGATCACTTTCTATAAATTTCTATCAGTGTTTCTAATTTTAGGGGAAATGAGAGACTGTCTTGAGTATCTGAAGAAAGACAAGATGGAGAGAGAGAGAAGGAGAGAGATTCTTTAGGAGAAATGTTTCTGATAATGTAGGATGGGGTGGGGAACTATGGCCCTTTTATGATTTGTGGACTTCAACTCCCAGAATTCTGGAAGTTGAGGTCCACAAGTCACAAGGGAACCATAATTCCTCACCTCTGATGTAGGAGGAAGGCTAAGGGGAACTTGCAGCCCTGCAACTATTTTCACTTCAATAGCACTCTAAGAAAGCAAATAATTCTAACCAGTGGACAGAAAATGGACTGCTGCTTGGCAGCCTCATTTGAGGAGAAAAGCATGCCAGTCTGGAAAGGGAGATATATAACCTCAACTGTATTTAATTTTGGCTCTACCTGTTACTTGGCTGGCAGTTCATCTCAAGAGAATGTAGCTCTTTACAGAGATAAGACTGCCATCTTTTGACACATGAGAATCACTTAGGTCTACACAGAAATATGTAAGAAAGAAGTTTTGTTATTTTTTCCCCTTTCTTAATTGATTAGTTTCACGAATTCATTACAATCTAGATTTCAAACCTTCCTACTTTGGAAGTGATGTGTATCCCTATTTCAATTTTAATTTGTCTCTGGCTTCACTTCTGGGGAAGATGACAGACTGAAGATACCTTCATGAAAAGTGGAGCTGACATTTGCAGCCCCAAATAGGGAGCTGATAAGTAGGTTGAGTAGATTGTTCCCTTCAACCCTCTCTGGATAAAGAGAGGAAGTGAGATCTTCCAAACTGTTGTCCTTATCGGTACTCTTCATGAGGAGACTGCAGAACACTAGTCTCTGGAGGGTGGGAGAAACAGGAGATGAGGGAATATGCCATAATTGCTTCAGCTGCAAATGGAGCCTTTTTAAAGGACACTAAGTTCACATTTTCCTTTCTAACCACCTTCCAAAATTGCCTGTTAACTGCTTCAAAGAAATTAAGCACCTGCAAAGAGACACAAAACTGCAAAGATGATGCTACAGAAAAAAGATATACAACAATATCTACCTGAGAATAACATGACCAAGAATGAGAATTTCTCATCAAATCTAAAAAAAAAAATGGATGAGGCTTTCCAAATTAGGAAGGAATTAAGAATGACAATTTCAGAATAATTGGAAGAATTTCATTTTGCTAGACTTACAAAAGGGGCTGTTTAATGTAGTGAAGAAATTTCTAATAAGGATCAATAACTATCTGAATAGATTAAGGAGCATGTTTTTTGTAAAATGAAGGACAAAAAAGTTGTTTATTTGACCTGCATTAAAATGGGACATGTCGATATTTTGAATGGTTCTTTGTTAATATGTGGACTGGAAGAAGGTTGTGCATTTGATTTGCTTACCTTTAATAGGGTGCTTTAGCTATTTCCCCTAAAATTACGTTAAATAATTTGACAGTATGTAAACTGGCTCAGTATTTAACTTACCCTTTTTTTTAACTTAAAAAAAGTTTTATTTAAAACAAAGAAATTTGGGCATTTATAATGGGAAAATGTTGTATAGTGAGTTTGTTTATAGTTAACATAGCATTTAAGCTTTTTTCCCTACAATTAATCTAGAACAGGGATTCACAACTCCCAGTCTGTAGACCAGTACTGTGATGCGGCATGCCAGCAACTGATCCACACAAACAAGCAAAGCCCCATCCGTGAGATGCAGGCAGCACATAAAACCACATCCCCTCCGGTCCGTGGAAAAACCTCTCTCCACGTAACTGGTCCTTGGTGCCCAAAAAGCTGGGGAGTAAGTAGAAGGGTAAGAAATAAAGGTAAGAAGTAAGGGATATTTGTCAGCTTGATTTTTTTTTTTTTTTAAAAAAAAAGAGAAATGGTCCCTCTTTGTCATGTTAAAATTTAGTGGGTTTTTATATTGTGATACCAGGACAATATTATGCCTTTTAAATATGGTTTTGCTGGCAGCTAAGAACTGATTATAGAATGTTGAGTTTTACATATGTTAATTAATGTTATTACTTTAGGGTTCTTTTTGGGCTGTTTTGCTGACACCTGGCTGGAAGAAGATATTACATATTGGATTTCTCTATACTTAAGAGATGAATTATGGAATGAAGAATTTTATATTTGTTAATTAAAAGAAGTTGAAGAGATTATGAAATTGTTTGTACTTGTTGCGATAAGAGTGGGAGGTTGCTTTCTTAGAGTTTTTTCTTTTTTCTTTCTTTTAGCACATTTTTATTTTTTAGTTTATATTATTATTTTTTATTTTCATAACTAAAACTTTAAATGAAAGTCATTAAAAAATTAATCTGTCTTTTTCCCTTTTAAATAATTATATCTTTGAGCTGCAAGAACCTATTTTATTTAGCTACTCAACTCTGTCTGTAATTCATGCATTCCTGAAGTATTTTATTCCCCATCCCTGCCCAGCTGTATTAAGGTCAATAATTCTACCTAGATGCATACAAAAGACACTGTGTCGCTTTTAAAAAAATAATGCATATTTATACAGTTGTTTATGCCCTTAGGCTTCTATATGTCTTTCTTTCTCTTTTAGACAATCTCAGAATTTCCATCCACTGGGTCTTCTTTATATATTTATTATTTTTCCACTTCACTAGCTTTGCTTTCAAAGCTCTCATTGCACTGGTGACTTTCAGTGACTGCTTTTGCCTTGGTTTTATGGATAATTAAGTTGTGGCCAGAGATATTGTTTGGCATAATTAAGTAATGGCATGCAATTTAGGAGTAGTTCGTGTGCACTTCAATGTTTTGTTTTTAAATTATGGGTAAAATGGCATCAGGGAAGAATAGATATATCATTGTCACACACAGTGAGGCAATCTAAGCATGAATGTTCAGGCGTGATGATCTCAGAGCCATCTCAACCAACATAATACATTCTGAGGGATATTGCAGACTGTAATTAAACTGTATTTGATTCAGACAAAGTTATATCTGGAACTCTGAGAGAGTTTGAAAAGTCTTCTGGAGTATTTTGTTGCATTTTGATGCACATAAGTTAAATAAGACAACTTATGTGCATCAAAATGCAACAAAATACTTTTATTCTCCATATGAGAACAACCACTGCTTGTGCCAAAATAGGACCATGCAGTTGCCTTCACCTTGGTATTCCAGCTGCCTTCACCTTGGCCACCTCTCTATATCCCATAGATCAGGAATGCTAGCCTGGCCTCTAAAAATATGATCTCTTGATCATCTCCAAAAGAGAGTTGAATTTCAATTGTTAATGTGACAATAAGAAAAAAACCCAATAATTTTCCAACTTTCTGGAGGAGATCACAACTATATTTTGAATAGACTGGAAAGTTTTAAAAAATCATAGAGAGAAGCAGTGGCAAATTATTCTCATATCATATCAGCAAAAAAATATTTTAAAAAATATGTATCAACTCTTGCAAGAAAAAATGGCATTACTCAAAATTTGTTTCTCTCAGATACTTAACTCATAATAACTATTTACCTGACTTCTTTTAAAAATAATTTAAAACATCTCAAAAGTAATAATAGTAATAATAACTTTTCCATGATTGGGCTTGTGATGTTGTGATGTTGTGATGTTGTGATTGGCAGCAGTATATTGCATATCAGACAACTCTTAGTGGATAAATCAGACTTAATATGGTGACAAAAGTGAAATAGAATTCTATACTGAATCACTCATTGCTGGAGTCAACAAAGACCACATCAGATGTTAGAATTCCTTGGCATTTGTTGACAAGTGAGGACAAGAATCAGGTGCTATGGCTGGGCAGCCACAAGCCTTGTAGGATTACTGAAAGAACAAAAAGTCTTCTGTGTTGGAAAATCACACCATTATGGCCTACTATTATAAATCAGAACCAAGAAAGTGGGGACACTTAAAGCAAATGTTTGAACATTGGAAAATAATTTATCCAGACTCAGCTATCATTGAACTATGATTAACAGGCCAAAGGAGATTCATTACCAGAAATAAAATATTCAGGGATACAGAAATGAAAGAGATTCAGAAAAAGACACTTTTACCTTCTGTCCATTTATTGTCATCTTATCATCTTCTTTGAGTCTATTGTTGTTAAAGTTCATACCTTCTTTTTCGACTATATTTGATGTCTGTTGTTGAATCTTATTTATTATTGTTCTCTCGGTTGTCTCCGGTAGTGACTTTATTAGATACTTGACTTGGTAGTGGATCTTTGTCGTTGTTTATTGTTGAAAAGTGGGGAAAATTAAATGCTATGAGACACAAATCATCCAATTTAAGCAAAATCAGCTATTTCAATCAGACTAGAGATGATTCTACCTAAGTATAAATGTAAATTTTGAAAATAGAAAATGAAACAACGAGGAAGCAATCTACCTTTGGAAAGATATATAGGAAACTCAAAATTCCATAATAAAAATGCTGGATTTAAAGATAAATTTAGTAAAAATCAAACGGAAGTATTAATTATAACAACAGAAATGGTTAAATGTGATTAAAAATGATTAAAACTGGACATCTCCTGGAAATGACCAATGGCATAGCTTTTGGCTCAGAGATCTGATTAGCTTATATCCAATTATAGCTTAAAAGCTTAATGAAGTATTGCATAAAGAAAACATCACTGATGGGCAAAACATATCTGATTCAAAAAGACCCAATTAACAGGACATGTTCAGGAAATGATAGGCTGATATTATGGTTGACTATAATTTTTAAATTACTCACTGGAATAATAGCAGATAATATCCAAGATTATTTAGAAAAAAAATATCCTTCCAGTAGAACAGAAAAAACATAAAAGGAAGGTGCAAAACTTAAACTTATGATTGATACAATGATTTTGGAGAATTGAAAAGGGTAAAACATCAATTTACATATCATCTGGATAGTTTATAAAAAGGTGTTTGATTCATTACCATATAACTGGATCATCAAATGGAAACAACTGCTGCCAGTAAAAATGTTAGAATGTTTATGAAAAAAATTAATGAAGCAATAAAAGAGAGAGTTGGTGGCTGGAAATAAAAACTATGGGCAACATTAGGAGAGGCATCTTCCTTCCTTATTATTTGTCATTGCTATGATCCCACTTTTAGTAATTTTGAAGAAAATAAATCTTGGCTACCAAACAGCAAAAGGTGCTAGCCAAATCTTACAGTTGCTTTATATGGATGATCTGAAGCTTTATGGAAAATCAGAAATCTAAATTCAGTTATTGACAAATGCTGTAATATATTTTAGCATAGATATAGCAAATTAATAGAGAAATGTGCTATAATAGCTACAGTAGCAATAGATCGGGGTAAAATATTGAACAATAATGGAATTTAAATTCCAAAAGACCAAACCAACACAAGCCATCAGGTTAGATAACATCAAGTGTGGTCAAGTTGAAAATATAATTAGTAAAGAATACCTTCAAAGTGTGAGAAAATTGCTAAAGTCAAAATTGAATGGTGTAAATGCCATCAAATCTATCAATCCTGGGTCATATCTGTGATATGATACACTGCTGAAATGAACACAAATTGAACTTGAGAGTTTGGACCAAAAGATAAGAAAGCCAATGACTATTCACTATACATTGTGTCATCATAGTAATAGATTATGTAAAGATTGGACAAATATTTTTCTGAAATGATATAAGATCTGCTTGACCAAGGGGTTGGACTAGAAGACATTCAAGTCCCCTCTAATTTTTTTCTCTCTGCCTCACAGAAATAGAGACAGGGGTTTACTTCAAGTCAAACAATAGAAAAACAACATTGGCTGATTATATAAAAAATAATAAGACCAAGCATTGGTGCAAATTAAAAATTGGAACTTGCTGAGTGTCCAGGAAACAAAAAGTGAATATCAGAATAATGTAATAAAAACATGAACAGAATGCTGGCAATGAAAATCATTAACCTGGTCAATTTCTATAAAATGTTCAGGGGGAAGTGGTTAAAGATAACACTTGGCAATGACTTACATTAGGAACATTTTTAAAAAAGAAACTGAAGGCATGATTTTGCTTGCAGAAGAATAAGCTATTCAAACAAATGCAGTCAAGCCCAGAGTTAAAAAAAATCATCAAATGACTAAAGTGCAGATTGTGCAAAAAAGCAGAAGAAACAGTAGAAGATTGCACAAACTGATTATAAACATTGACATAACACATTCCCCAAATGATTCATTGGAACAGCTAAAAAATTATCATGTACCAATGATGAAAAATTGGTGGGAAATGTATAGTTGAAAAAGTTGTCAAAACTGACCAGGTTAAAATATTGTGGAATTTTTAAATACAGACTGATAAAATTTTGGGTTGTTGCACACCAGGTGTAACTGTGCTTGAAAAGAAGAAAATGCAGATAACAGATGTGGCAATACCAATAGGAAGTAGAATAGAAGACAATGAATTGAACAAAGTCATGAAGTATTAAGATCTGAAATTCAAAGATTATGACATAAACCAGCTATGGTGCTCCCAGTTGGCATACTGCCACACCAAAAATCTTGCATGGCACTTAGAAAATATGCACATTGAAAAACATTCCATAAGTTAATTGCAAAAGGCATTCTACTTGGATCTCCACATATAGTACACTGACACATTACAATATCCTGTGTTCATGGGAAGAAAGTGATGCATATGAAGGCCAACAACAGCTGAAGAATTGGAAGCTGTGACTTCACACT
>NW_015387581.1:359560-367156 GCF_001527695.2 Protobothrops mucrosquamatus
TGCCACACCAAAAATCTTGCATGGCACTTAGAAAATATGCACATTGAAAAACATTCCATAAGTTAATTGCAAAAGGCATTCTACTTGGATCTCCACATATAGTACACTGACACATTACAATATCCTGTGTTCATGGGAAGAAAGTGATGCATATGAAGGCCAACAACAGCTGAAGAATTGGAAGCTGTGACTTCACACTATTGTGACCAGATAACAACAACAATAACAACATATAAAAAAGATAAGAATATGATGCTCATTTTAAACCAAATTGCATGGTTATACATTTTAAATATTTAAACATAGACTTCTTGATGTGAAGTTGGCTGATGGTCTAGAAATGTTTGCCATTGTGCCACAGTATATAATCACCAGAGATGCTGGTGGGGCTATAAAACAAAACAAAATGAACAATTTTTGCTCAGCTGAATTAAAATGTTATCGGATGAGATTTATTTATTTCTTTGTTTATTTCAATTTATCCCTGAGCCCTCATGATTCTTGCCTCTTTTGATTTCTGTGAATAGCTTTTATACAACTGTTGATTGCTTGAGGCATATCTAGCTGGAGTCCTGGCTGTAGAAATAGTCATAGTGAACTTGGCCAATTCATCTCCTTTACTAGAGAGAACAGCTGATAGCTCTGAATAGCTTGGTTTGACAATGGCTAAAGAATGGCCAGAGATTATTCCCTTTTGGCTGAGGAAGCTATCATCAAACTATGTGTAGGAAGAAACTGCTGTTTGAAGAAAGCCTGGCTGAGTTGGCTCTGGAAACATTTCAGGATCTTGGCTGTTCCCCATGAAATACGGCATGGGAACAGTGAACATTGAGCCATCTGTCGGATTGTTTAATGTGTTAGCTCCCCCAGTGTTCAGCCTACATATTTATAAATAAATACAAATATTACAAAAGACCATAAGTCTCTTTCAGTGTCTTCCTGTCCAAGAAACTAAAACCAGTTTCAGGTTCTGGAACTTGTTATTGCCCAGAGGATTGTGAATATGCTCAACAACATTTTAGAGTGCATCATGTAGACAGCTTGCTATAGAAAAGAACTCCCACATGAAAACAATTCCAATAGGCTGGCCTGTTAAGAAAGCTCTATTTTTTCCATTGCCATATCACACTGAAATGTTATTAGATAAACTTAATGAAACTTTCATAGCTTTGGGAAGGTTTATAAGAAAGGTTCATCCAGAAGGTATATTTACATGGGGATGTAAATGCATTTATTTGCTTTGTATATTCTGAGTATGTCAGTCTATTGCATATACCATCTATACGCAGGTAGGATACAGGTAAATGTTCTTTCTGGCTTAGATCTTTTAGCTTGTATATTGCATTGGCTTAACAATGCAATATATGGTATCCCTGGAAACAAACCTTTCACCCCTGGAGTTTGGTGGTGTGAACCTGGGGTAAGAATGGGTCTGGGAGTCACAAAAGTAGATCTGGAGGTCCACATGGGGTTCCTAGTTCACAACCAAACCCCTGTATTTGCATTTTGTAGATACTTATTTTGTTTCATTTTTTTTTCAGTTTCAAGGACAAACATTCCTGTAGAAAATGAAGGAAATGCTCCTTAAGGAAACCAGGGCCTGTAAATTAGTCTTATGCTTTTTGTATGGTTATTTTCTATTTTGTTCAATAGACACAATCCCATGAGAGTGTGAGCAATCAAATAGCAGAGATACCTCTCCAGCTGTTGCTGAACTAAATTCCAACTCATCATACTGATAATGTCAATTGGAGTTGTAATTCCATACATGTAGAAATCACAGGTTCTTACATTTCTAAGGTGCACAAAAGCTTAACTGATTTGTGCTTTGACAATAGACTACCAGGCAACACCACAGTTGCAGGCTAATCTGCAAATCTGAAAATACCTCCTAGAAGATAAAGGGACTTTTGCCCAACATTGCCATGATAACTTCAAGGATTTCATAAAATTAGCAGATTTTGAACTTGATTCAGAATGAAGTCCTCCTAAACTCAATCAGACACATTTCTCAGTATCAGAAAATGCCCAAACCTAGGTAGGCTTATGTTATGTTATGTTATGAACGACATTAACCTATAAAAAGCTGCTTCTCTGAAAACATGGTCAGCTCTCAATTTTGCTAGAGAAATAGCGTGGTTAACTCTGATTTAATCACAGCAATGCTTCTCCCTTTGTTTCACAGCTGTCTAGAGCAAACTAACTAAGCTTTAAATAACTTTAAGAATGGACCAGATCAGAGTTCTCAACCTTGGCAGCTTGAAGAAGTCATGTTGGCAAACATCCCAGAATTTATGGCTGGGGAATTGTGATGGAATGTGCACCTGCAGAACAGAGGGGGAAGATTTTGTTAGCTTAAAGCTATCCCAGAAAGAGACCCAGATTAAGAAGCTGAGTGGTCCTGAGCTGGATGGGGGAGTAGGGCAGCCACAACCTTGAGTCTCTTAGGATATAATAATAATAATAATAATAATAATAATAATAATAATAATAATAATAATAATAATAATAATAATAATAATAATAATAATAATAATAATAAAGTTGGAAGGGACCTTGGAGGTCATCTAGTCCAACCCACTGCTCAGGCAGGAAACCCTACACCATTTCAGACAAATGACCGTCCAATCTCTTCTTAAAGACTTCCAGTGTTGGAGCATTCACAGTTTCTGGAGGCAGGTTGTTCCACTGGTTAATTGTTCTAACTGTCAGGAAGTTTCTCCTTAGTTCTAGGTTGCTTCTCTCCTTGATTAGTTTCCACCCGTTGCTTCTCGTCCTGCCTTCAGGCGCCTTGGAGAATAGTTTAGAAAGTTATACCTTTAAATTGGCAATACTCTATTAAGTGTAAGCAAATAAAGGATTGGACTTGACTGGATTTCATAGCCTCAACTCTGGGTTTGGTTTGGGCATGACAGGAATGCTGTCATGCTGGCTGGAGAATTCTGAGAGTTGAAATCCACACATCTTCAAGTTACCAAGGTTGGGAATCACTGGACTAGCCTAACCTCATAATGCTGTCGAGTCTTGGCACTATAGAGTTTCTGAGGGCAGGCTAATAATCCTTAACCCAGGGGTAGTCAACCTTGGCTCTTTTATGACTTGTGGACTTCAACTCCCAGAATTCCTGAGCCAGCTTAGCTGGCTCAGGAATTCTGGGAGTTGAAGTCCACGAGTCATAAAAGAGCCAAGGTTGACTACCCCTGCCTTAACCCGTCAAAACTTCTTTGGATCTTCTTTTTATCTCCTTGAAAATAAAAAGGCGGGGCAGAAAGAAATTGGGAAAAAAAATTTCTCCTAACTAGAATACTTCAATGCCTGGTGACAATGAAACAAAGACAAGTAAAAAGAGGAAAAATGATGGACTGCTAAGAATATTTTGTGATGTTTGCACAGATATGCACATATTCACCTAGCTGAAGTGGAAGCATGTAGTTAATCAAGGTTCACCTAAAAAAAAAAAAAGCTGAATCAAGATCTTCAGAAAATCCTAGGGTTATACACTAGATTACAAACCCTCACCCCCCCCCCAAAAAAAAACCCCCACTGAAATGAAGTAGTGACTATGCCTATATAATTGCAAAGCAGTTCAGATGAATTTGCTAATGTTATCTCCAGAGAGGGAGGTATTGTGTTGCCAGCTCTTATACTAACATTTAAGTAACTACATTGGGCCAAAAACACTGCCGGTCTGAATTTAGGTCAGAGGTGAAAATCTTTTGAATATCAGTTGTAGTGCTTGGTAGGATATCATCCTCAATTTTCTATGTTGGGCGGCTTGATACAAATTTGATAACGAAATAAGATAGAATCAAGATCATGTGAAGTATTAATACCACTTTACAATGCCTTGGTAAGGCCACACTTGGAATACTGCATCCAGTTTTGGTCACCACGATGTAAAAAAGATGCTGAGACTCTAGAAAGAGTACAGAGAAGAGCAACAAAGATGATTAGGGGACTGGAGGCTAAAGCATATAAGGAATGGTTGCTGGAATTGGGTATGTCTAGTTTAATGAAGAGAAGGACGAGGGGGGACATGATAGCAGTGTTCCAATATCTCAGGGGCTGCCACAAAGAAGAGGGAGTCAAGCTATTCTCCAAAGTGAAGGCAGGACAAGAAGCAATGGATGGAAACTAATCAAGGAGAGAAGCAACCTAGAACTAAGGAGATTGAAGGACTGTCAAAGAACAATTAACCAGTGGAACAACCTGCCTCCAGAAGCGGTAAATGCTCCAACACTGGAAGTTTTTAAAAAGAGACTGGACAGCCATTTGTCCGAAATGGTATAGGGTTTCCTGCCTGAGCAGGGGGTTGGACTAGATGACCTCCAAGGTCCCTTCCAACTTTACTACTACTACTACTACTACTACTGCTGCTGCTGCTGCTGCTGCTACTACTACTACTACTACTACTACTTATTATTATTATTATTAATAATAATAATAATAATAATAATAATAATAATAATAATAATAATAATAATAATAATAATAATAATAATAATAATAATAATAATAATAATAATAATAATAATAATAATAATAATAATAATAATAAAAGTGTAGGGCTTCCAAAGGGCAACTTCTAGAAAGAGGATGTGGGAGATGAAATGATTTATATTTCTGTATTCCCGATAAAGATTTATTTGCTTCAATTCCTCACAAGCCAGAATATCCTAAATAGCTGGGTAGAGGCAGATTGGCAGACTGAAATATATGCCCTTCACAAAAGTTCAAATCTTCAATCTATGATTCTTGTGTCTTGAGATACAAGAGTACCATTTTATTATGGCAAAACCCACTCTGTTTTCACTGCATATAATAAATGTCAATGCATTTTCATAATTGCTATTCTCGGCTATGCAAAAGTTTAATAATGTTTACTTTTCTTACCGCTTAATCATGGGGTTATCACTGTATCCCATCGACTGGAAATAATGCTTGCACAATTCTTCATCTACATTCTGATTCCTATACCAACATGCATTTGCCATCTGGGTCAAAAAATTCTGATCTACAAAGTTTATTTATTTCAATATGTAGTTGGCCAGAGCAAAGGTAACCCTGACCCAATCTCTCTCCATATTCACAGGTAGAAAAATTGGTCTGTGTGGAGGGACCTGAGCTATTACATTCTATTTAAACTGCTTTTGTCCTTTGTTTGTATTGGTTTAATTTCAAGCAAATTTAAATCAGCTTGTAAGGTAATGGGTCTGGAGTGCTGGCTACTATGTGTTGCTTTTAGAAAACTCCCTGTATTCCTTGCCTTTCTCTTTCTGGAAAAGGATTGCCAATTGTTTTCCATTCTGTGGGAAGATTTTTCTGGAAATATATAATTTTTTGTGGTGATAGATAGATAGATAGATAGATAGATAGATAGATAGATAGATAGATAGATAGATAGATAGGTAGGTAGGTAGGTAGGTAGGTAGGTAGGTAGGTAGGTAGATAGATAGATAGATAGATAGATAGATAGATAGATAGATAGATAGATAGATAGATAGATAGACAGATAGATAGATAGATTATTGGTTAGTGTTGGCAAAAGAAAATCCAATAATATATGTGCTAAATAGAAAGAATCTATGTTCAGATAAACACAACTCCTTTACATGATACCCGATCTCTTCAATATAATGGATCCTTTGCTGCACTGCATTGTCTATCAACTTAGCAGTTCTGCTAACAATATATACATCAGAACCTGGGAGGAAATATCTGGAAGGAAATGAAGAATTTAGGTTCAAGTAGGTATTTTAAATATATAAGCCCAAAAAGAGGTATATAGTTGACAATCTAATCAATCCTGCCCTCAAAAAAAAAATAAATGGCGGTGGTTTTGCTCTAGCAATAGGGCAACTAGGCAGTGTAGATAAGTCCCATGTTTCTCTTGTTTTAAGCATATGCCAAAATGACATTATTTTCTTATTCATTGGAAATAAAACTCCCTGTAACAGGAGAAATTAGGGAAAAAGAACTTGAATGTAGTCAGTGTACAACACAATATATATGAAAAGAAAACTTATCTAAAGTTTTATCTAAAAAACTCTAATAGTAAATATTTTGGTGATAATGTAACTGATACGTAACATTACTTTACATTGGGAGGGGAGATTGCCAATAGATTATTTTATTTCAGTTGGCATTTCAACACTCATAGAAGAAATCAACAAAGAAACCCCCAGGTTTTTAATTTACCTTAACCACCTATGCCACATTTTAAGAATGATTAGAAAATGCAAATCTCATTTCCATAATCTACAGGTGAGGCAAAATTGGGGCAGATTAAATTATTTTGCTAGGAGAAGAGGTCAAGTGAATTGAAATAATTTCATCAGCAGCAACCAGCACCATCCTTTGGACATTTGTTTATGATTCATCCCAGAGGAGGGAAAATGACCAATTGCCAGGATTCAATTCTGCATCATCCTAAAACTCTAGAAATTTTATGGAGGAGGTCAAAGAAGTCATGGTAGATTTATGAATCATCAATGACCTTACGGACTCTATAAAAATATAGCATAGAATGGAAGTTCTGGAAATCTCCAAATTGACAGGCTAGAACCAAAGTCAGCTGTGATTAACTGCCAGAAGTTTGATGTCCACCAATGAAGTACCTGATTAAAAGGTTCATGACTTGGAGTGGACATTTCTGGATCATGGTTAGGCCAAGTGGAAGAAAGATACTGAAATTATCATTATCTATATAAGGTCTCAATCAGAACTAATTCTTTGCTAAAACAGCAGTTCTTTTTTAACTGCATATATTACCCTGAATAAACATATACTTTTATCCAGAAAACATTCCTTTCTCTTTGCACAGTTTTATTTACCTTGAGTGATGTGAGAAATTAGCCAAATATATATATAGCATGGATTATATACTTTCTATCTCACAGTAGTTACTGCATGATTCTTGATCGATGACAATTTCCTTGAAAGGAAGTAAATATGCAATAGATTGTTAAGTAAGATTGGAGTAGAAGAATAATTGTAGCAGTTGTAAAATAATAACAACAACAACAACAACAACAACAACAACAATCTTTTGTAAGGGAAAATCCTCCCTCACCCTCTCCATTCCTCCTTCTATTTGTGGCCACAATCCAGTCAATTAGACTTTTGTAAAAAGAGTTATATTTTCAATCCAAATCTTTAAACTGAATGATAAGAAGTGCAGGCTTTGTGTAAATATGTATAACAAAGGGGAAAAAATAACCAGGATGTTACTTTTGTTAAATCTACTAGAAAAACACCTAGAAAATATAAATCAGGGCTTTTCAACCTTTTCACCCATTGTATCACTTTTAGGATATGGCAATATCCGAGTACCACCAGATGCCTAGGAAGGTGTCAAAAACTTGATGACCAAAAAAAAAAAAAAAAGGAAAAAAGTGATAAAGTACAGGTAGTCCTCGACTTACAACAGTTTGCTTAATGACTGTTTGAAGTTACAATGGCACTGAAAAAAGTGCCCCCCAAGCCACAGCCGAGCAAGACACCTGCCTGCCTGCCCAGTGGTGCTCTTCCTCCTGTCCGAGGTTTTCATTATTGTGAGCATTTCTGTTGAGGATTGGCAGCGGGGGTGGGGGGGTG
>NW_015387581.1:368004-370990 GCF_001527695.2 Protobothrops mucrosquamatus
GTTAAGTTATCTTAGCAAATATTTGGACCTTCAAGGATGGTCTTTTTAATATGACCTGAAAGACAGAGTGACAGTTATAAACTGTATACCATGGGAGGGCAGGGGTAATATATTATTTTTTTGCACCTCTCGCTGACTACTTTGAGAGTTTTGGATTAAGAATCCTTGACTTATAATAACTCAGATGTACACATTTATTTATAAATAATTAACCTGATGTGCACAGTGGTATCCATGGGGTGGGATGTTTGAAAAATTCAAGTTGGCAGCTAAGTCTGTGCTATCAAAATCAATATATTTACTTTTTTTTTTGATACCCCATTGGATGACCCTGGAAATGCAGCATTTATTGAGTCCCAGCCATACTTCTTATTAACATATTCCAAGTTCCATTAAGTAGCCTCATCATTTTATAGCAAGCTATTAAAAGAAATCATACAAACCTGCAATCTCTCCAGTCTAATTTTATCCTGATTTGTTATAAAGGTATAACTATAACATACTGGAATTGATCAGGTTAGTCTCTTTTCTATCTACTGTATAGTTGAACAACAGACAGCAGTGGATATTTTATTCCAAAACAGATTTACAAAGAAATCATTGCAACCTCTACTGTATGTCTGTGGCTAAAAACTCACAAACTGCTGACTCTATCTCACTGTTCTTGTTTATATGAAACTTATCCAGAAGATATTCCTTTGCTCCACCAATTCCATTGTCTGAGGCATTCAACGGAACTTTAAAAACATTGCTTCTCTCAATTTTCTTCTACATATTTGAATTTTGAATACTTTTTGAAGAAGATTAATGGCACGGAAGAGTATATGACATCTGAGCACAGCAAAACTAAAAGAAAAATGTATAAGTTTACAGACCAGCTTACTGTTTGGTATAGAACAGGGGTGTCAAACTTGCAACATCACATGACGTGTTGTGACATATCACCACTTTTTTGCCATTACCAGCAATGGGGTGGGCGCAGTTTCACTATGATGCATCTGGCCCATGGGCCAGCAGTTTGACACCCCTGGAATAGAGGAAACAGTGGGTGATGCTGAGAAATAGAAGACTTTTATAGTTAGAAGGTCATGACCTGAGCTTTGGGTGGCATGGATATTTGTGACATAATAAAATCAAGGATAAAGTGTATTTAAAAATCATTATGTTATATATGCCATATTGAGTATATGGAATAGATATAAATGCAGGTTGTGCCTTAAAGCTTATTTATGGCTTTGTTTCAAGGTTCTGACTGATGAAACCACATAAAACAGAAATTCGAGGCTTGAAGTTTCCTCAAAGCACATGTTTATTGGATACATAATATCAGCACAGTCAAAAGTGAAACCAACTCTGAAATTTCCCCAGAGATTCAAAGTAACTAAAAGTAACACTCCCTCCCCTCTACTAGAATAAAAATCATGCTACCCAATAAAAGCAACTGGCGGGCTTCTCCAATCATCTTTGCTTCTCTTTCCTACACATGCGGGAATGACTCAGTTCCCATGCGACTGCTCAGTGTTTTGTCTAGCAATACAAATAGTAATACTATTTTCCACTTTCTCCACCCATCTATGTGACAACTCAGAACGAAAAAGATGGCTTCAGCCAGATTTGTTTCAGAAGTTGTCCCTCTGATCATAAGAATCATTGTAAAGATGAGAAATAATAGGCAAACAACAATGGCTAATGTATCATGAAATACTAGAATTCCGTCAAGGTGAATGTAAAATAAAATCAATAGAAGAATTGGAAGCATAGTTGGGAATGGTTTTCTTATTTGCAGTCATCAGAAAGATTTAAAATAGATAAAAGAATGTATGATTTTGAACATTACAAGACTTATTTTGCAACAGAACAATGTACAAATGATGAACATGTAACTGCCAAAATGCATACACTTCCATTGAAATTTGAAACAGATGAAGAACAAGTTAAGGAATGTATGATAAAATTTTTGGTTATAATATACATATAGAACAATGAGAAAATATGTGGCTGGAAAGACTGAAATTTACACTGTGTATAAACTTAAAGAAAGTGTTTATAAAATCATGTTCCATTGACATAGGACACCAGAAAAATTACCTAGAATGTATAAAGGCATTTCAAATTTATGCTGGAAATGTGAACAAGAAAAAGGGTCATTTTTCATGCATAGTGGGAAAAAAGCCAGAAAATCTGAAGTTCAAATACAATGATTCAGAAGATTCTAAAATTTAACTGAAACCAGGACTTTTCCTCTTGGGATTGATAGATAAAGAGTTCAGTGAGACCAATTAATCAGCTTGACTCCAGAAGTTGTGTGTGTTCCAGCACTGAAAGTTTTTAAGCAGAGATTGGACAATGGAATGATATAGCAATAGCAATAGCACTTACACTTATATATTGCTCTGACACAGCGAGTTGCCCCATTGTGCTCCATAATGCTTTACAGCAGGGGTGTCAAACTGCTGGCCTGTGGGCCAGATGTGTCATGCCGAAACCGCACCCACCCCAGCTCCAGCAATGGGGAAAACATTGTGCTATGTCACGACACGTCACATGACGTAGCGAGTTTGACACCGTTGCTTTATAGCATTTTCTGAGTGGTTTATAATTGTCGGCCTTCCATCCTTCTGAGGTTGGTAAAATGAGGACCCAGGTTGTTGGAGGCAATATGCTGATGTTGCAAACTATTCAGAGAGTGCTGTAAAGCATTGTAGAGCGGTGTATAAGTCTAAGTGCTATTGCTATTGGTATATAGAGGAAACACAGGAAAATAGAGATAATCAAAGCTTGTTTCAGGGAGGAGTTGGGGTGACTGAGTAGAGCTGAGCATTTACTGGCCAGGTGGCCTTCCTGATGCCTAAGCAGAGTTCGCAATAGAAATTTTCTCTTTGCGCCCTATTAGAGAAACATCTGCCACTGCCTGGGATTGAACTCTCAACCTTCCACGTGGGAGGCGAGCGTCTTCACCTCTAAGCCATCGCACCACTTCTTTTTT
>NW_015387581.1:371246-375965 GCF_001527695.2 Protobothrops mucrosquamatus
ATGGTCCCTAATAAATACTTCTGCTGTATTAAGCACAGTGATGAAATTGACTTCTTATTATAGTGAAAAAGATCTATTCTTATTCCATCTGCTTAATAAAATCATTATCATTCAACAAAATACATTGAAAAGACCTAGTAAAATTATTGTCAAATGAGACTATAATTTCACAGTAGCATGGGTCTGAGATAGTTATAGCATCTATCTTGCATGCATTAATTTTAGGAATTTAGGAAAATGATATTAGGATATAATCTTACCTGAAATAATTTTTTATCTCTAGACGAGAGTATATTCATTATGGAAAGGTGCACAGAATGCTGGAAATTCACAAGGTTGATTTCAGGCATTTTGGGTCCTATAGATTTTTCCTTTAAAGAAATTTAACTTTTGTCTTTGTTGTGTTCCTTACAGGAAAAAAAATACAGACCCCTTTGTTTTAAAAAATTGTACAGTATATGAAACATCCACCACAAAGTGGATTGTGCCATACAGAAAAAAATAAAGACTATTATATGCCTATTTCCTAGAGAAACTCAGACAAAGCAGTTTACATACAAATGCTGGAACTATGAATTAATTTTGAAGTCTAATGATAGACTTTCAAAACATGATGGTTATCGACTTCACTAACAAATAATTTTCCCCATTGCAGAGGGAACATTCCTGCATTCAAAGAGAGTACATTTGTTTATGCTTGCCTAGAACTAGCCTTCACTGAATACAACGGGGACCTGTTCATGAATAAATTCAGGTTATATGTGATTTGACTTGAGAGGTCTTGGGACAATCATCATCTGGTCCTTGCATTTCTTTGCATGGTTTTTGGCAAATAAATGCAATGCTTGGGGAGAAAATGTGCTAGTAGTCAAATCCAAAATCTGAGGCTAGAGGGCTCTACTAATTTTTTCAGCTGCCTATTTTTTTATCTAAAAGAATCATGTTTGTATATCATTTGGATTATTTAAAAAAAGGAGCGTAAGTCATACCAGTATACGTAGGTCCTTGGTGTTCTTCTCTGGCATTTCTACACTCCAAGAGATTTATTAGTTCCTAGGAAAAATGAATACAGAAAAAGAAAATATGTATGTTGAGTCAGCAGGAGACAAATAGATAAGAAATCACGTTAAGCTAAAACAATAAGAACCGCAGTAGTGATGCACTGCTGAATTTATTTCCAAGACAAGCAGCTTAGAAGATAAATGTATTCAATTGGATCTCAGGTAAATTGTTATCACGGGAAGCCAAATTCTAAATTCAAAGAGACAAGGTATTTTGAATCTGTCTATGTACTACTAAAACTATTGTCATGACCTTTAACTGGGTGAAACGATGCATCATGGTTGGTCAATTTTTGAACCAAGGTACCTTGAATGGGCTAACTTACACAATGTCTCCAAAAATCAGGAATTGATGATTCTCGAAATTTGGGGAAGTTATGGCTGCTTCAGTGGTAACTGCTGCCACACTGCTACACTTCTTGACCTTTTGGCTAAGATCAAGTGTAGTATCTCCTAGATTATTGCTGAGATCCCATGATTTTCATTTTCAATGTTCTGTGACAGTTTCCCAGGCAGTCTTGCAATCTGTCACCCAGCAGCAACTATTTACCTATTTGCAGGGAAGGGGGGGGAGGGGAAGGAAGGATTTGAAAGGATTGGAATGATTTCCAATTCTCTCTGCCAGATTCCCACAAAGAAGCTCAAATGGAAAGCCAGCTCAAATGGAAATTGCTCCTGCTCCCACTGCTCTTTTGCCTTTTTTTGTTTAGGTAAGGAAATATCTCTGAAACAATGATCCAATGGTCATTGTCTAGTTGTCTAGTGGAATACTAATAATGAGCTAAGCCACTATCCTTTAATCTAAAGGGCTCTCCACCAATCATACAAACTTCCAGGAAAAAAAGGGGGGGCAGAAGCTCAGGGAGTAAGTAGATGGCAGAACATATTGATCTATGGATATTTTTTATATTGATAACAATAAAAGGACAAAGAAAACTGAACAATGCCAGATTCCATTCTAGCAAAAAAACAACAACCCATAAATCTTCTCTTGTTAACTATGACTATAAAATGTAATTCTATATACCATCTGGAAAAGCTGTCTCTCTAATCCAACCTAATCCTCCAACTTCACCATTTCACAGTTCTATAACAGAATAATTTGGTCTGAACAGATTTTTTTCCCATCTCTTGAAATACTCATCCAGCATAGGTGAGAGTTAAGTGATTATGACAGATTACTATGAAGTTGTTCAAGATGAAGAGCCTCTCAAAAAATGGATAGGGCCAATGCAGTATAATAACACATTTTTCTAGGACCAGAAGGGTCAAAGTTCAACTCTATTCTAAGCCATAGAAGCTGATTGGGTGACTTTGGGCCAGTGACTACATCTCAGCCTAAGCTCCCTACAGAGTTGTTGCTGTGTAGAAAACCTGGAGAAGTGAATGCTATATATACTACCTTGATTTTCCAGGACATAAATTTAACAAATAAATAATGCATTCTGTGCTATCAACATGACTCAGTGCACAATATTTGAAATCCAGACATTTAAAAGCAAAATATTCTGCAGGAAAGATGTGTCTCTCTTTTTTGTTTTTTTCACGCATGCCATTTTTAAGGTCAAGCTTTTTTTCCAGACTATTATATTCAGAAAACTGCGAATTTAGTAGATACAATATACAAATAATATTAACAGTTTTCTGTTTCTGAATTCAAATAAGAATATTATGTGGTTTCTAATACATTTGTTATACAAATTATTTATAATTTAATATGGAAACATTAAAGTATCCATTTTTCAATTTCATAACTGGTTTCTGAAATACAGAATTCAAAGTAACTGCACTATGATCCGGTACATAATATAGATCAATATTACATTTCTGAATTTGGCGATATAAGATTAAAAATTAATCAAGCTTAAAAAAAAGCTCTACCCCACTTGAATGAAATATATATTCTCTTTTAGTTAGATACATCAAATGCCCAGATATATTAAATTCAATTATTCCATATACCTATTATTTCTTTCTCTCACCAATGATTGGTGTATGTGTGTGTTGTTAATGTATTTCTATTAAGCTCAGAATAAAATATTTCATTGACATTTCTTTCTATTATCACTTTATCAAAAATGCATTCATTCAAGTGCTGAAAACATTCATAAGACATAATAGAAGATACTAAAAACGTGGTCCATAAACATTAACCATAATTACTGTTATTTTATCATATCAAATTAATAAATGCCCATTTATTTGTATATCAATTGGGAATCTTTTTCGAACCAAAATGGCCACATTGTTAGCTTTGATCAAAGTTTGTGTGAGATAAACCTGTCCTATCTAATCCTTCATTAATAAAAAAATTATCTTGTTCCATTAAAAGAGATAAGTAATATCTGCCCTTAATAATTTTAAATATGCCAAAATTATGTGAGAGGGGTTTTTTTTTGCACTCTCATAGGCCTTTTACATTAAGACTAACTAACTTAATCCATAAATATTTTCTTTTTCTTATCTCTTTTTTAAAGGGCCCTTTTAAAGAGTCTCACTCTTCCTTAAACTGAATATGCCAAGTTCTAGCAGGAATTGGAGCATGAGGTTTTTGGAAGAACTTTCTTGTTCCTGTCAGCCTTTTTTGAAACAAAAAAATTCTGTAGGACAGTGTTTCTCGAACTTGGCAATTTTTAGATGTGCACATTTCAACTCCCAGAACTCAACATGCTGGCTGGTGAATTCTGGGAGTTGAAGTCCACACATCTTAAGGTTGCTAAGGTTGAGAAACAATGATGTAAGCAATAGATGCTTCAGTCTGAAAACAACTTCCTTAATGAATTTGAGGCAGGTGCTGCACTGGTACTTCCACTGTGAACTCAAATATGCATAATTATTATTATCCAGTCTGCTAATGTACTGTGGGGAATTAAGGATAATTGAAACGGATTGCAATAGAAGTACAATTTGCATTGGAGGAAGTTGAAATGATGAAAATCTATCTTTCTGGGCTATACAGTATGTTTTTCATCTTTCCTCTAGGCTTCTACCTTTCTCTTAGCTAGGACTATCAAATCCAAGAAGCAATATCCAGACACTAGAGAGGATTTGCTCCACCTTGTGGTTGCAACAGTCATCTACATTTTTACACAGTCCAGCTCTAAATTTCAGTAGAGGCGTTTGAGTCTAAGTAACATGATATGGTATTTTATCACGTAATGTAGCAGTAAAAAACAAAACAAAACAAAACATTTTGATGCTGCCTGGTTCTCTTGTATTTGACCTGCTAAGACGTGATGGCAAGCTGAGCCCAAGGACTACAGAAAAGTGGGGTGAAGATACTTTAAATAAATTAAATCAGTATTTTAGCATTCATAGGCATGGATGCTCAAGGCAGCTAGTAATAATAACAACAAAGATAAAGCTGGATTATAATTAAACATAAGCATGTCCAAGATGGCGGACCTACCGTGGTTTGCTCCGTAGTGAGCTGAGCTGGCAAGTGAAAAACGGGGTGCTTTGGGGGGCGTTTTGGAGGCCCGCTGTGACTGGATGGGTGGGTGACCCCCGTTTCGACCTGCCATGGCCCGTTCGGCCCGTTTTCGGCCCGTTTTCGGCCCGTTTTCGGCCCATTTTCGATCCGGGCCTGGCACATCTGACTGCAGCTGAGAGGACTTGGGCGGCCTGGGTGGTGAAGGGCCCGTTTTCGGCCCGTTTT
>NW_015387581.1:379308-398240 GCF_001527695.2 Protobothrops mucrosquamatus
TCCCCTCCTTCCGCCGTGCCCTCAAGACATGGCTTTTCCATCAAGCGGGATTGGCCTAGGGGGGGGATTGTATAGGGATTTTAATAGGGATTTTATAACTTTTCTAAAAATAACAGGCTTATTTAATATATATTTTAATTGTTTTTAGATATTTATTGTATAGTTCCGTTTTTATTGCCTGTAAGCTGCCCTGAGTCCTCCGGGAGAAGGGCGGGATATAAATTAAAGTAATAATAATAATAATAATAAAATGCATTCAGTAAAAAGAAACAGAAAGAACCTACTCAACACCAGACACATGCTTCAATAACAATGTCTCTGCTAATCTATTGTAAAGTATTCCAACTGGTAGTGGCAAGCCTAAGAGGTCTCTAAAACTATAAAAACCACAAGGCTCTATAGGAGAAAGTCATTGTATCACATAGTGTGGTTCCAAGTCAAATAGGATTTCTGGATCATAAGCAGCACTTTGAAATTCATCGGGAAATAGATTAATAGTGAAAATCTTTTAACAAGGGAGTTGTCTGTACTGTAAAATCTGTCTGTTAATGGTTGGACTATGCAAAGCTTTCAAGGAGCACTTTGATTTGATGAAATTTTGATCAAAGCTTATTTTTGAAGCAAAGTGATAAATTGAAGCTGCACTTCTCTTCAAAGAACTAGATCAGACAGAATCACTCTTTTAATTCTGGATGCTAAAATGTGTTTAGGTTCATATGCCATCCATGCAGAGGTCCTTTCCATCAAATCTAAGCAGCTGGCTTAATTGAATCAGTCTATTTTGCCACAATTTTGGGCATAAAGGCAAAGCAATTTCATTTTCTAATTTAAGGCACCACACCCCAGCAAATGGATTACTATGGTAGTCCAGAACAAGGTGACAGTTTAAGGCAGAATGCTATTATTAATAAAGGAGAATATTTGTAGCTCAGGGTTAACATGAAGGGGTCCTTGGTGCTCTCTGAGCTTGATTGTTGTTGGTTTTTTTTTGCAGATGTTTCATTACCCAAACTAGATAACATCATCAGTGCTGAGTAATGAAACATCTGCAAAAAAACAAGCAAGCTCAGAGAGCACCAAGGAGCCCTCAGAATGCTATTATAGCACACAGCCATCATTTAATAGCAGAAACAGCATTCTGGATCAAGTTAAGTTTCCAAACACTTGGAGCATAAGGCAGTTTCATATATAGCACATTTAATTACTGCACATGCAATGTAACTGAAATATGAGATCAAGTATATGATAACTCTAAACAGTAGAAATAATTACTGTTTGTTATTTTTAGTAAATCTAGTGACTGAGAAGCAGATTGACAGAGAGATATACAGATCTGTAGACTTTACTTGATAAATGTTGTAATTACAGACCAACCCACCTTTTCTCAGTGGGTAATCTAGGAAGAGTCCAACAAACACGGAGTTCCTGTTTATCTAACTCAGGTCAAATCCTTTGATCTTCCCATTATGACCAGGAATAAGTTATGTGAAAATAATGTGAGAGGCAAACTCTGGCAGGCATAGTTTCTCTAAATCCTGAGTGGAATTTTTTTTTTACAGAATGTGTATCAGTATTTCCAAGAAGAAAAGAAAGGATGTAGCACAGAGGTAGAGCTTCTGCTTTTTGTGAAAAGGAAATCCTAAATTTAATTTCTAGTCTTTCAAGTTGGAGCAGTAAAAGATTCCAGACGGAAAATTAAGAGAACTGCTATTACTTATGGAAGGCAAGTGTTTCTCAGCAGAGTGAAGAAAATAAGCATTGCCTACTCTCCTGTCACGCCATCTCCCAGACAAACTCATCTCTTATGTCTGGGAAATAACTGAGAGAAGAACCACATATAAGGTGGTTCCCCACCCACCAACCGATGTAGAATCGCTCATGGGAAAAGAAGGCAGAAAGTTAGTACTGTTGGAGAGGGAAAAGGAAGAAAAATGCCTGTCAAGCATAGATGGAATTGAACTGCCTTGACTTGCTAAAAAGATTCTAGGCAGGTTCTAGGCTGATTCAAGAATCATGAAGAGAATGTTATACACTGTGGAATCTGCTTACACAGTATAGAAATCCAGATAAAAGAGGAACATTACAATTCTATCTTATGATTTTTCCCCACTTCTCCAGCAGGGGAGGGGATTTGAGGATGCTCTTTGCATTTTTTCCAGATTGAAAAATGAAATACGCCTCAAAATAATAACACAAATAATACAAATTAAAATTAACAAACACAATCCAGAAAGCCAGCTGAATGAGAAAAAAACAAGCAAGAAAGATACCATTGCCTAAGGCTATTAGAGACCGAATTGATGACGCCATAATGACAAATGAATCCTTGTTTTAAATTCTGTCTGCAAAGTAATTAGTAATGTCATTGATATCATTTGCTCTTCCTTCAACTTCATCAACAGGCTAGGCATTCTTCGTCTCTCAGTCATTCCTTTTATATTTTCAGTTATGGATTCTTGAATCTCAATAGAATGTGTTTTAGTAACTACCCAGGGAACAGGAAAATCTGTTAACCATGCAGAGATGGTCCTTGACTAAAAGTCAAACAAACGTTTATTGGATATTTCATTGGCATGTTTCTGTGCAGCAATTTAAAATGATAGTACTACAGATTTCACTGGAGCAGGTTTCCAAAACTGGATCTCAAAATATAATGAAATGAATGTGTGGTTGCACACACAACCTGCCAGAATGATAGATTGCTGAGTAATGATTTGGGTGGAGTAATGTGTCCAAGTCGTATTGTATCCCTTCATCATGACAGCATGGAGCTCTAGGAGGAAATAGAAGAAATGCATTCTTCCATTCGCCTTCCCCTCCCCCCCCCTTAAGTTCAGGAAAAGCCTTTCAGAAAAGCAAGGAAAGATTTCTGCAGATTTCTTTCTTGCTTTCAAAAGAAGCACTTCTGATGATGTAATTTATTTATTTTTTTGCAAAATTTCTCATCTTCTCAATATGATTTTGAGTTCTCTTCCTCTCCATTGTTTATGGATTGAGCAGGGGGGAAAAAGACTAGATGACTTGTAATTCTCTGAATGGGCACACTTTTTTGCGAGCTTTCCTTTTTCTACATTAAATTCATTTTGTGTATATTTGTACTTGGGGACTGCACCATTTTTTATTTAATGCTTTAAAAAAAACCACAAGTTTACTAGAATTTCGAATACAAAATAAAAACTAACAAGAATTAATAATTAGAATGGTTGTTTGGCCACTACTGTAGTTCAAATGATATTAAAACAAGTAAGAAAATTATTTATTACTTGTATTTGTTTCTCATCCTGTGTATTAGTTAAATGAGTCTCTGTGTTTAAGATAGAGGGAATTTTCTGTTTCCCTTTTTCTCTTATGTTTATGTAATTTAGGCAGAAATACGATCTCTTATCCTATGTTAATAACAATTAAAAAATCAAATTTGCAATATAATGAATATTTGTTAGCATTCACTGATAGCTGTATATCCAAAACAATTATATTGCAAATATTTTTATTTGATATTCTTTATATCTTCTAACAAAGGATCCTGCTGAATTTACTTCTCCAATATTTTCTTCAAATGGATAAACTACTTTGTGTATTTCTTTGAGTTATAAGCACTACTCACCCACTCTATTTTAAACAGAGCCAGTTTCCACATACTTTGAAAACTGAAATCATTACAAATTCTGTTGGTCCTAATTTTCATTTATCTGTAATTTTCATCTCTTATTTCCATTTTGTGAAAAGGTGCAGTATAATAAACAATCTGTTTCCACTAAGTGTTGCATTTGGAAATTGATGCCCATAAGAAAAACTTGTTTTAAAAAGGGAGGAGTGACATTATTGTTTTTAACAATAACTTACAGGCTTTCCATGAGGACACTGGGACAGAGTTGAATCTGTGAAAACAGACTCACTTCTTTCCTTCATTTGTGCTGTTCACCATTGGTTGAAGGTTTATGAAATATTGGTGAATTCCTGATTGGTTTATAGAGAAAAAAGTAAAGGAATGTATAACATTTCTTGAAAACAGACAGTTCTGTTAGAGAATATTCTAGATATAGATAGATGATATAGAGATAGAGAAATAGATGAAGATAAATAGATGTACTCATATAGATAGTTTTAAAAGCCTCATCGAATTACAGCTCACCAAATTGCTACCAAAAAATATAATTTAAAAAAGGAGCCCTAATGAAAAGAGATTTGATCCAACTAAACAGATGTTGTCCCCAATACAAGAAAAGTATAGCTTGTGTTACTACTTCAGAAAATGGAAATGAACTGTAGTATATTACCCCAGGGTAATTTGCATGTTTCAGCTGAACAAGCCTTAAGAATGCTAATTACAACTGATATCTTACAGTTTTATTTCATCACAGCCAGTGAAGCAAATACCTAGGATTAAGGTTGAAATCTGTTTTAGAAATAGTCTGAGCTATTGAATGGGACACTGTTCAGGATTTTTTTTTTAATAGAGGGAATTTCATTTAGCTATCTGACCATCACCATTGCATTACCATGATATCAGTCAGCATTATATTTAACAGTATTAAAAACTAATAGTACAGATCACTAACCAAGGGCCTTTTGCAAAGAAGAAAGAAGAGAAGGAAGAGAGGAATGACAGAGCAAACATAAGACCAAGGGAGAAATGAGAAAAACCCTTACAATAATTTGGGCTGTAAACAGATGTTCATTTAGTCAATTTCTATTTAGTCAATTTCTATGTTCTAGTGGACAATCATTTAAATATGAGCCAGCAGTGTGCTGTAGCTGCCGAAAAAGCCAACACAGTGCTGCGCTGCATTAACAGAGGGATAGAATCAAGATCACGTGAAGTGTTAATACCACTTTACAATGCCTTGGTAAGGCCACACTTGGAATACTGCATCCAGTTTTGGTCACCACGATGTAAAAAAGATGTTGAGACTCTAGAAAGAGTACAGAGAAGAGCAACAAAGATGATTAGGGGACTGGAGGCTAAAACATATAATGAACAGTTCCTGGAATTGGGTATGTCTAGTTTAATGAAGAGAAGGACGAGGGGGGACATGATAGCAGTATTCCAATATCTCAGGGGCTGCCACAAAGAAGAGGGAGTCAGCTATTTTCCAAAGCGCCTGAAGGCAGGACAAGAAGCAACGGATGGAAACTAATCAAGGAGAGAAGCAACCTAGAACTAAGGAGAAACCTCCTGACAGTTAGAACAATTAACCAATGGAACAACCTGCCTCCAGAAGTGGTGAATGCTCCAACACTGGAAGTTTTTCAGAAGAAACTGGACAGCCATTTGTCCAAAATGGTGTAGGGTTACCTGCCTGAGCAGGGGGTTGGACTTGATGACCTCCAAGGTCCCTTCCAACTTTATTATTATTATTATTATTTAGAAAATGTGTATAGAATTAAAAGATGTATTTAAGACGATTCAGCAACGCCATGGGGTTTTCATTATCAATTTCATTAGAACTCAGGTAGCACACTGAGGCCATCATCTACAACCTGGTTGCACATTGGGGACTGTTCCTCAGCTGCTGCAAATTTTCCATAATTAAATCAAACAATTTGTTTTTAGATTGAATGACATTAAAAATAAAACTTTTTATTTGGGACATTGTTTTTTGTGACTGGGTTCACTTGCCCCTTGTCCTTTCCAGATGCAGTATCCACATGCTGCAAATCCCACCTAAAATCATTAATTCAACCCCAAAATGATACACAAGCTAGTAAAAGGTGAGCTAGTTGCTTAGCATGAAAATGGTGAAAGAAGACCACAAAGATCATCTAAACAAATCTTTCTGCTAATAAACTCCCCATTGAATATAATGCAACTTTGCATTATATTTTTATGTAAGTGACATATTCATATTGTTTTGGTAATTCCTATGCAAGGTCAGAGTAGAGAAAAGTGATTTTTCCTGAATTTATATCATCACAAAAGCAAATTCTGATATGTTGCAAATTGTACCTGTGACATTACCTATTATATCACTTTATTTCATTAATCCAATGAATTAGGGTAATTTGATAGCAATATTTCAATATTTGAAGGGTTGCCACAAAGAAGAGGGGGTTGACTTATTCTCCAAAGCACCTGAAGGCAGGACAAGAAGCAATGGAGGAGAGAACCAACCTAGAACTAAGGAGAAATTTCCTGACAGTGAGAACAATTAAGCAGTGGAATGACTTGCCTTTAGAAGTTGTTCAGAAGACTTTTAAGAATAGATTGGACATCCATTTGTCTGAAATGATATTGGTTTCCTGCTTGAGGGGGGGTGGACTAGATGACCTCCAAGGTCCCTTCCAACTCTGTTATTGTGTTATTCTGTAATTCTTCATTATAGATTTCCTTCTTTACTTTTAACCAATCTTTTTTTTCCCCAATAACCATTCTCTCATGGGCAGCTTATGTGTACAGTTTATGAAATGAGAGAGCCAGAGAGATATTTTCCAATATTTTATTAAATCTTAGCAGGTTGCTTTCTGTAACAGTGAATATAATCAGTACAGGTTTTAAGCTAATTACATGACCAATAATTTGTGATACAGCATTTAGCTTTTGTTGCCAATCTATTTGCATGTATTGACTCGCCCACCATATAGGATTAATGTCTCTTTTAAACATCTTACAATGAAAAATGATTAACTGAAAACATCCCCTTAAGTCTTGGTAGAGTTAAATACCATCTAAGCATCAATTTATATTGTACATCTTATTCGGAACAACTGATAGGCATATGCTTCATGGATTAACATTTTTTTCCCTTTCTTTAAAATCCTTTTTCCACAATCCATTATATGTAGGCATATCATTATTACTGAGCATGCAAATCGCATTAATGCTGCAGACTACCTTTAAGCTTTTCACCTGAGTATTACCTTAATATTTGCAGGTTTCCTAAGCCGTTGGACCACTCTAAGTTACTGATGAAGAACTCCTTACCTGGAGATTCTGAAAGGAAGGCTGACAACATAGATTCAGTTTTGATTAAGAGTAAAATTATATCTGGTCAGTATTTAATCAATTGCTTCCATTAAAATGATCTCCTACAATATATTGCCCAGAAAGGGAAAAATTGTGTTTATAATTACACATGATTTGTAGAAAATAGACAGAAAAACTGTTTCATTAATAGGGCTCTGCAAAAACTTTTTTTTTAATGAAGATTTGTGCAAAGCACATCTCCAGATCTTCCTGATGAAGCAATGGGATGTCTTAGGGTTTAAAAACATAGTCCTCTCAAGATGCTCCATTAGTTTCAGAGGCAGGAAGAGGCAAAGCTCCTAATGAAAATCATTTTTATCACCTTGGCGCCTCTGTGAAGATTATCACATCATTTCTATGGTGTGAAGCACCTTGTCAAGACAAAGCACAACAACCTTCCACACCTCATCCCTATGGATTAGTTGTGTCCAGAATGTGTTCAATGAAACAGCATCTACTTTTGAAAAGATGGCAGAAGACTATCCTCTAAGAGTCTTGTAATATGGGAGAGCTAGATCTATTATCTAGTGAGTATGTATGTAAGTATGCATGTATGTGTGTGTGTCTCTGTGTGTACATCTGCCGGTAGAACATGGACACTAAGCTCACAATCGATAGAAAAGCTATGAATGGTGCAAAGAACCATGGAAAGATACATGCTCAGCATTACAAGACAAGATGGAAAGACCTGCACATGAATTAGAGAACAAACAAAAGTATACAATATCATCAAGAGAGTAAAATAATTGAAATGGAAATGGGCTGGTCACATAAAAAGAAGAACTGATGGAAAGTGGACCAAGGCAGTCATAGAATGGATCCCACTTGATAAAAAGCATCCACAAAAGAGACCTAAAACAAGATGGATCAACAACTTCAGCAAGTATTGTGGGAGCAATTGGCAAAAGAATTGGCAAAAGGACTGTATTGGAAACAAGCGGAAGAGGCCTTCATCCTGCAGTGGATAGACAATTGCTAAAATGTTTATACATATACATATATACACATATACATTATTTCCTCTGAAAATCATAGACACTAATTAAATCCACTAAGTAACTCTGGATGCTTTGATTTAATTCCTATATAGGATTTAATGCAAAGAGCTCATGTTCTGCGTGGCTAAATTATATAAATTACATAAATTGTTAATGTACTTGAGTGAAAAAGATTTCACTTGTACATCCACATGCACACCAATACCTTTACAGAGATGCCAAAACATTATATCATGGCTGGGAGTTAACCCTTGTTCTTGAGATTCCCTGTTCCACATGTAAAAAATTAAAGAGCTCTGACACAAGAGATATTTTGTTGGTGCACACTCCCAGGACAATTCACTAGCTGACAAATTCAGTGGTTTGGAACATGGAGCAGACATACAGACAACGGAGATGGCTTTCAGTCACACACCTTCCCCCATTTTAGACTGAAGCAACAATTAAATAATTTTAGATAAATACGCTTAAAAAGAAACAAGCTCTCACTTTTCAGCATTGCTGAGGAGTCCCAATTTCAGTCTTGTTCAGAAATATCTGCTTACGAGAAAGCATTCTTATTTAGAGGATCAAACAGCAAAGAGGATTTCTTCCTATCTGTATTTGTCAGGTTTTGATCTTCCATTTCCTTATTACTTTGTTATTAAATGCCATATTTGTTTTTTCACAACAGTTAATTCTATATTCTCCACCACACATAAATTAATTTTGAGGAAATGTCTAGTATGAATGTTGTTGTCTGGAGATAAACAGTGCTATCTAAGACATTTTGTTATGTGACTTGAAAGACAAAATGGCATCTTCTTCCATCATCTTAGACCACACAAAAATGTCAGATAGAATGTGAGTTCAAGGTTACCATTGCATTTGAAATCAGTAGGTTAATTTATATATATTATAAACTGCATGTGATACACACAGTACATAGACACAGACACACATAACTTTCCTTTCTCAGTGAAGGACAATGACCAAGAGAAATGGCAGATATTTAGGAAAAATAGCTAGGTGGGCTGACATAAAGCACCCTTCAACTAAGATAGTTAACCTAGTCTTCTGTAAAGGTGACCCTTCCCTGTGGATATAAGTAACCAAGGTATTCTATGTAAACTTTACAGCAATATTTGATGATTTAAAACCCAAAGACCCTGAATCAAAATTATGGTCCCAGAGATGCCAAAGTCCTCCAGAGTGGATGAAGCCAACATTGCCATCCTCATTTTCAGATTTGGTGAATTTGTTTGTCTTGAATAATCAAATATATATCCTAAGATGCCAATATCATAATTCCTTTATATAAAACAATGATGCAACTGCATCTAAAATATTGTGTCTAGTTCTGGTTACCATACCTCAACAAGTATATGGTAATTTTAGAGAAGGTTCAGAGGAGGACAGCTAAGATGATCAAGGGGCTTAGAACAGTGACCCTCAACTTTTTGGACACTAGGGACTGGTTCCATGAAGAAAGATTTTTCTGCAGACAAAAGAGGCCATGGTATCATGTACTGCCTGTATCCCACAGATGGGTTTTTGCTTGTTTACATGGACCAGTTGCTGGCATGCCATAGACTGGTGCTGGTCCACGGACTCGGGGTTGGGGACTCCTGGCTTAAAACAGTTTTTATTTGAGAAAAAGTTGTGGCATTTAGAGCTTTGTAATCTAGAAAGGAAGTGGGTGAAGGAGGTTATGATGGGTTCAAAATTATGCGTTATGGGAATAAATTGTATAAAAAGAAGCAATGTGCACCATTCCAAAATACTAGAATCAGAGATCCCTCAATGAAATTAAATCCTGGAAGAATTAGGTAGACAAAAAGAAATACTGTTTAGACAACATGTAATTAAACCTTGGAATTCATTTCCAAAGATATACAGTAATGCAAGCTAGCAGATTGGCTGGCTTCCAAAAAAAAAAAAAAAAAGTTTGGACAAATCCATAGAAGTCATGAGGATCAATTTGCCTCGATGGCGGTGTGACTGCCTCTGGAGACCATCTGCTGGGACATTAGTGGGTTTCCTTGTGCTATTGGCTGGCCACTTTCAGGACAGACTGCCAGACTAGATGGGCCTGAGGTCCTATCCAGCAAGGTACTGCTTATGTTCTTATCTAAGTCTTGCAGAAGATTTTACTTCTTAAAAATCACAACCCTAAAAAATAGATTGACTTGGAGAGTAGAAGTGCCAGTAAACTATAAAGAGATGGCATACCTCTTAAAATCTTCTGAAGAAAGGTTTCTAACTTTCAAGAACAATTGAGTATTATGTCAAGAGATTGCTAGCCTTGTCTCTGTTGCTTCCAGACAGGTCAGAAGTAAACCAAAACAAAGCTTTCTGGCTGAAAAAATATAGCCTATCAAGATTTTTTAAATCCTATCATGATTAAATATCTGTCCACTTCTAAAAAGAGAGGGAGGGAGGAAGGGAGGGAGATGCAAAATTTCAATCCGAAGTCTTTTCATTTGGAATATGAATTGGAAATGCAGAGTTTTTATTTAAGTCGAGGATGAGTAGTTGTATCCTTGTGCACACAGGTGTGAACTGAATAGAGAGACTAAAATACTAGCATGACACCACTCGCAGCTGTCAGAGATGGCACAGAATCGTATCCTTAATATCTTTTTTGTCCTTCTTCCCCATTTCTTTTATTTCACCTTGAAAGAGGTCTATCTATGTGGTCAACACTAACATTATGGCAGATCAATCAATCAAGCAAGTAAGAGTGCAAGCAGGTTTTTCTTTCTTTGAAATAAAAATGTCCTTCCTATAAGACTTACAAAAACAAAATAAACCAGTGCTTTGTTCTCATAATAATAGATAATAAGAAAACCATTTCTTTTTGGCCTATATGTGAAGAATTAATTTTAGATCACATAGAATGAAGTATGGAAAATTCAGTCTTACCTGATGAACATTGTGCTAGAAATGTCATTACATTTCTTTGGTGGATTCTTTGGCTGGAAGCAAGAAATGATAAGACCATAGGTTTGCCGAAGTTATAACACACAGGGCCATGATTGGTAACAATTTTTATGAATATGTATACATTCAGTAAGAGGAACATTTTTGATGTAGTCCAACATTAATGCCCAGTGTTGAGGTAGCAACTACTAAAACATTGTTCTAACACTTTCTGATTATCAATTTTTTCAGATATGCTAGATCATGTTGTTAGAAATTTCTTCAAAGCTATATAGTAACTGTTATTGTCTGCATAATCTGCTTGCTTCACATTTTCTTATTATTAACCACATTTCCTCTACATTTGCATATTGTCATATGAAAAAGGGAATCAATTAAAAACTGAATGCTTTCTCCTCAACCTTCACCAACTATGGCATCTTGCAGTCTGTATGCTATTCATGTGGGCAAGAAATAGATGTTTCTTAGGTATGATAGACCATGTGGTAAGTACCTGATTTAGTGTACCTGATCTTTGATAACTTCATTGATTTTAAAAAGCTATTGTAAAGTGTTTCATTTTTTTTTTAAAAAAAGTCACTGTCCTCTTTGGAATAAATGTCACCCTTACAGCAGGTCCTTATGTCATTCACATCTAATTTCTATGTCGAGATGATTGTAAGAGTTGAGTACTTCTCATCAATGATGAAAAAGAACAGCAGAGATTGGAAAAAAATGTGGAAATGTAACTGAGTTGAAATCAAAAAGGGTCATTCAAAAGGGAGAAAAAGTGAAAGAATAACTTGAACATTTCCATAGGAGAAATACTATTTTGGTTCCCCTCTTTAAGCCATAACCAGGCTGATCTTTATTTATAGTTTATATTTGTTTATTTATTAAATTTAAATGCTATCCACCTTGCCTAGAGGTGATGTTAGACAGCTTACAACCAAGTAAAAGCAATGAGATAAAACATTAAAAATATATAATTATAAATGTTAAGGTAAGCTGTGGTGATATGAGATAACCTCTATTGTCATTTTTTCCTATGAGCGCACACACCCACATTAAAAATGAAATTCTGTTGCCTGCTCTCAAAAGAAAGTATATATGTACCCCTACACATACATAACATACATATACACATTATATAGTCTCTTCCCAGAAGGTAACAAGGAAAACAGATTGTGTAGAGGATGTGTAGCATCCCAGACAATCCTGTGGACCTTGCTCAAACATTGCTTAAATGCTAATGGTACTGTTAACTTAATGTTAATGGTATTGTTAACTTTTGTAGGAAAACTTTAGGAACATAAGAGTATCCTTGCTTGATCAAATGAATATATATGTAGTCTATTCTCCTATTTACAGTGATGATCATCCGGATTTTTCTGAAGTGTCCCCTAGCAAAAGATACAAAAATGCATATTTTTGATGCATCACAACAACTAATACTCAATAGTACTGATTCTCTTTCTCTGTCTTTAACCATGCTATTCATCTCATTCTTGTCTCCCTCTATCTTTACCAATTCCAAATTATAAATGTCCAAACGTATGTCATCTTTGTTTGCAAGTCTTTGCAGTTTTCCAAAAATTACAAAGGAGTAACATGAGCAACAAAGCCTTAGCAAAAGAGCTGGAGTGACAATTTGGGTGATGCCTTAATTAGGGGGTTGGATATGCCCCATAAATATATAGCACTTAGGCTAAGCACATATATTATTCACATTTTGTGATGGCCCTGCTAAGGCTGTAATTAAGTTTGAGAGTGCACTGTGAGAGAGATTAATGTGTTGCATGTTGTGTGCCATCTTATCTGTTCGAGGCAGAAGGAAGTTCTCTGAGAAAAAAAATGTAGCATCTGTCACCACAAGAAGCATTTTGCTATGTACGGACTTACAAAGCAATAGCACAATGAAATGAAAGTAGAAAGAGGAGATTCACAAGCAGTAGATTTACAAATAGATTTGCAAGACATGACATGAAAATGATTTTTAAAAGCTTTGGGCTAATAGAACTGTCTTCAGTCTAAGCATAATAGGAGAATAACTTGGAAAAGACCATGCCTAAATATATAGATACTGCAATTGAAACATATTACTATTTAAAAATATTTTAAGACTAATTTTGCTTGGATGTACACTTTGAAATAATATAAATTATGAAATGAAGAAGAATACAGAGGTTTAAGAGTCCAGTTTACTTGAAAGCAAGACAATGGACCTAGCACAATTTACTTTTTAGCAGGTAGCCTTGAAATGAAGCTCAGTGTGTGACTCAAACAGCTACCTCTCATCATACATGGATGTGTCTTTGAATTATAGCAATAGCAATAGCACTTAGACTTATATACCGCTTCACAGTGCTTTACAGCCCTAAGCGGTTTACAGAATCAGCACATTGTCCCCAATAGTCTGGGTCCTCATTTTACTGACTTCGGAAGGATGGAAGGCTAAGTCAATTTTTTTTGAATTTATCATTATAGGAAGAACTATGGAATGAACCAAGCATGGTGTGTAGTGTATGTGTGTGTGTGTTCTTTTATAATGGGAAAAAAATGCCAGATTTACAATTTTTCAGTGTTGACCTATGTTCATTTTTTTGCTAATAAACTAGTGGTTTATTGACATAAAAGGAAGACTAATCAATATTATTCTTCATGGTCAAGAATCAATGCTTTTATTTAAAAATTAAGCTTTCTTCTCCGTACTATATGCATTTTATATCTTTTTTTCCTCTTTTCTCTTCCCCCCTTTTTTTTTCAAAAGCCTGAAACCAATTCTGTAAGTGAGAAACAATAACCCTCTACATAATTTGAAGTAAACATCAACATTTCTTTATCAAGGTGATTTGTAATAGTAAATGTACAGGTTGTATATTTTACAACAGGCATGTTTAAGACATATATTTAAGAAGCGCAAACCCTTGAGTGAGCAACTGATACAGAAATGTTAAGGTTGTCACTCTCAAAGAACACTATTCTGAGTAAAAGGAAGAGGGTAAAGTTGGAACAAGAATAATAACCATATGATGCAAACATCATTCATTGTGGCCATGGTAAACATCTGGATAATGGCAGCAGTGATTTCTATAAGCCTGGGTTTATTGTTTTGCATTGTCTTTTGAAATCCTTAAAAAATCATTTATTTTTCAGCAGAGTATTATCAAAGCTTCTCCCAACTCAGGTAATGTATCTGTAATTTCAAAGTCTGCCATCCCCTTGCCAGTTTTTTTTTTACTAAAAGCTTTCATATGCTTGAGAGAATATTTATGTCAAAAGCTGTGTGCATAAAATTAATCGGACAGACACAGTATCTGCATTGAGAACAGCATTCTGTCTCTTAAGCCAAACTGTCAGTAGATTCCTTAGTCACAACAACTGGCAGTTTATTTGATTACATTTAAATTGCTCTTTCATTTGCATCTTGAATAAAGGCATGGTGAATCTTAATGTAGGCAATGCTTCCTTCCTTTTTAAAACTTCTGCTCCTTGTCATATTTAATCTAGAACAGACATGTCAAACACAAGCCCCGGGGGCTGGATGCGGCCCGCGAAGTGGTTTCATGTGGTCCACGAAGCCATCCTGGAAACAGTGAGGGAATGGCCCCTGCTGTCTTGGCCCTGGCTCAGGCCGGCCGGGAGCCAATGTATAATTTTGTGGTGGTCATCTATGCTGAAACACATTCAGTCTTAGCTCCACAAGGCCGTCTAGAAACAGCGAGGAACCAGCCCCTGCCGTGTCAGCCCCGCCCTGTGGTGCATGCTGGGGAGGTGTCACCCTTTGTGAGGAATGAAGAAATGGACCATGCCTTGGTGCTTGCCCCGGTCCCACCCCCTTCTGCCAGAGACCCTCAGATCTGTCCCACTCCTGCCAAGGCCCCCACAGGCACCTTTGACGCAAACGATGTAGAGCTGGCCATGCCCACCCAGTAGGCCACACCCACTCCATCTACACCCACCCAGTAGGCTGCACCCACTCTTGCCACCCCCTCACCCACCCCGAGGGCAACCGCAATACTGATGCAGCCCTCAATGAAATTGAGTTTGACACCCCTGATCTAGAACATTAACCAGGCATACATAAACTGTAACATCAGCTATAAGTAACTGTCCACAGTAGGATGAATGAGTATGGGGAAAATGAATGACACGGAGGGACAAAGGTGGAAGAATGATAAAATATGCATAGCTTATGTGTACCATCAGGTGTCAGGGTACAAGTACATGATGGCAGCTATGTTTGGTCATGTTGTTATACAGGTGCAATGTGGTGGCACCATTTGGGTTTATGGTGGATGCTGCTGAGTGGGTTATAATGACTTATGAAAACTCTATAGTTCTTTAGTGGAAAGTTTGACTGGAACTCAAAAGTAAGATATTGATGGTATTCATCCCAGGATTTGTCAGTAAGTCATGAGTGTAAGGATAGAATAAGTTTAGATTTTATAGACTCTTGAGACTTCACTCTTGAGTTTGTGATCAAAAACCTGGAAGCTTCCCTTTCCAATTTGTGACTACAGATATTAAGGGGAGTGTAGCCATTAACTTCATCAAAATCAAAGCTTCGGTTTTAAACCTCATTAAGTTCTGATCAGATATTTCAGCAAACAGCTCTAAGCAGTAATGAAAAATCATGGGGTATCTCTTCTATATTACTTCCTTTTCCTTCTCTATTACATTTTCTGGGATATTGAAGTGATCACTTCTTTATAAACTCATTAACGCTGTTCAGAAAATTATGCCTCTGAAAATGAAAGTTTCATAGTATGCAGAGAGCTGGATTTAAGAAACTATTCATGCAACTGTATGACAACATTGGCAATGCAAATGAACACAGCTGACACTAGAAAGTCTCAAAGTACTTAATTACCTATTGCAGTTGGAAAGGGAATTTAAGCAATTAAATGTTTGGCTCTCTAAGCTGTGACATACTTTTTTTCTATCAATGGAAATGGGAGATCTCTGAATATGCATTTGCAAGGGGAAAAAACCAAACTCCATGTCATAACTCAGATTTCTGCAAAATGGAATATTAATGGAGAAGAATAAACAACACAATCAAAAAAGATGTAGTTTCTAGAATGACTCTATCATTTTCTCCTCCCATGACTCTAAATCTAGAATCTTTCTTCTTATTCAACATTTATAAAGAGAGGGTAATTGTTTTTTGAAAATTAAAAAAGAAAACTATTAGAATGTTATCTTATTCATGGAGAATTGCACAAGCGTTATGATAGATTACAGAAACTGATGTCTTTGATAGAAGTGTGCTTTGAACAGGGTTTGATAAAAGATCCTATGAAGACCTTTCTGACAGAACTTTGGATGAAATAAAGTTGATTGTTTAGAAGGATTAGAGATATAACCAGTGCTTTCTTTGTCATAGAACACACCAGAACAGAGTTCCGGCACCTTTTTTCAATGGATTTTCCAAGTTTTAAAAGTAACTTTTGAAAATTGGATGTTTGGTCCACGTGGACTTGAATCGCCCTGTCGAGCATAGCAGGTTGGGGGCAAAATCATTAAAACGGTGCATGTGGGCTGCTTGTGTGTCGAGTCCAATGTATGCATACTTCGTCCGTGCTGGTTGTGATGGTGCTGCTCAGCTTGTGATTGGTTGTGTGGTCGTGCCCTGAGTGCTTACTGCGGGCAGCAACTGTTATGTTTTGTTACACAACTGACGTGTGTGGGGGTGTGTACAGTGATTGACTACATGTGAAAGGTAAATAATTTATTTTAAAAAATGGTTGGTGAATTGAAAATCTTTAATTTTTAGTGTAAAATTTACTATGAACATTTGCCTTAAATACAATAAATTAAATTATGTTAAGAACTGAATGTATAATTATTTAAATAAAAGATTAACAAGATGTGAGTTTCAGCACCTTTTTTCTTACAAAAAAAGCACTGGATATAACTTTGAATCAACATAAAGAAAGTCAAATCAAATCAAGGAAGTGATGGTAAATCAAGCCCATTTGGGACAAAGGGAAAAATAAAACAGATGCATTAAAGTTCTAATCCAGCACTACTATGATCTTTTGCCCATGGTTGGGCTGTAATTTTATGATCTTTTAGGATCTGATCACTAACTGGTGTATGTGAATAACACCCATTAAAGTTAATGGAATTTGCAATTGAAATTAATGGAGGAATAATCCCTTTAATGACATAACAAGCTAGCCCCAGTTTTCAGATTACTAAATCATTAAAAGTACAAAGTGAGACATGAAAATTATAGTGTTAATAAAATCTAGCAGGCAGTTATATATTGATTTCTTTTTCCTTTCCCATTTCTCAGAAATCTTTGATGGCTTTTGGCCTGGAGGCTAAGAAAGTTCATCAGTACCACCATTAGACAGAAATGTTGTTGAAATTTTGATGATTTGGAAACATGAGCTTATTCCCACTTTTTTTTTTTAAAAGTGTGTGATCTAATAAATTTCCTGATTTTTTTTCTTAAAAAAAACTTTACTTTTGATGTTTAATATCCAAATTTGCAACTTCAGTTTAAATCTTTTAGCCCCCAATATAAAGATCAATTTAGTAATGTTTTGACTAGATTTCATTAAGAGGTTTGACCAATATGACCCAAATTATTAAAACTAGATGCAATGACTCATATTAAATTTCCAAGAAAGAGAACAAAATCAGTGTAGTTACTAACATGTGGGACCAAGAAGAAACATCTGGTTCTAGTCGTCCTTTCGGCACTGAAATTGTGTGATCTGGGGGCAGTCACTCTTTTTTAGTCTAGATGGGAAATCCAAAAACATCTATCTACAAACCCACACTGGACTACTGTAGAAGTTTATCATCTGTCACCTTGCATGAAAAGGCTTTCATTTGAGGGTAATAGTAATAACTACAATAATTAACCAGGTGGTGGTGTATCTTCAATTGGGTATTTTAAATCCTATAAATCACCCAGAATCTTTTCGGAGTTGGCCAGCTTCAAAATCCAAAAATAAAATTAAATCTAATGCCATAACCATCATACCAAACTGGCTTTTTAAGACCATTAGTGTTATTGTTTTTGTAAATATGAATGATGGAATGTGCCATATTATGTTCAGGAGGTCTTACTTCTACACAAATGTAAATAGCTTTCAGACTTATGGAATAAAAATAAACATGTTCTTATTTTTACATAATAGGGGCATTTCACAAAGAAGTGGAATATAAACAAACCAAAGATGGGATAATATGCCAGGTTTTACTGACATAGTATTCCTCAACCTGTTGAAACCAAGTATCCCCAAGACTAGGTACATCTTTTATATATTCAGACACAATTACACCTGTATGGCAATTCATTTCCATAGTACACTGCCTCATTAGACTCATTGTTATTTGCGTTCCCACAATTTCCAAAGAAATATAATGCAATCTCATTCCACAACAGGCCATTCTCAAATATCTAGTGTGATATTGATTTCTTAGTTGAGAAGGGGTTAAAAAGAAGATATTAAAGACATTTTCCCTTTAATACAGTTTTTTAGGGAATTGGGAAAAGTAAGTGATGCCTCACATCTTGACTTAAACTGATGGCTTTAGATAAGAAGCTCTACATGGTTTGTTTTCAGATCATTTTTTGGGGGGTGTTACTAAATATAATAGCAAAAAGGCAGAAACAGAGCACTATCGATGGTAGACATTTCAGGATGTTTGACATCGATTCTCAAAAACACCTCTCCCAAAAATTACTTGAGCATCTTATTACTGAATCCTAAAAATCCCCACAATGGGTGAGCCATACCTCCCATCAATTACTTTTCAAGAAATGTCCTGAGTCCTAAGGTTAAAGAATGGTTGGAAGAAATACTAGAGCGAGTGGTAGAGTTAAAACCAGATTTTTTCCTATTAGGTATAACAACGCAGAAGTATGACAAGGGCATACTCTATTTGATGCTACACATTCTAACGGCTTCCAGATTGGTTTATGCTCAAAATTGGAGGAATAAGGGAATTCCAACGGAAGAAGAAATCCTGTATAAAATTTTATCATGTGCAGAGATGGACAGGCTTACAATGGCTATGAAAGATAAGACAGAACTGGAATATTT
>NW_015387581.1:398492-400047 GCF_001527695.2 Protobothrops mucrosquamatus
GGCAGTGATTTTCCAGAAGAAATATGGCAGAATTTTGCCCCCCCCATTTTGGGGGGTTAGGGTTGGGAATAGAAGCAACAGATCTTTGAAAATCAAATTACTAGAATTCCCCTCATAAGCAACTCCCCACCAAAATTCCTGAAATTGCATTGTCCACATTCATCTATTTTGCTTCTAAATTTCAACAGAACTAACTCAGTTTGTTGCTTTTATAGTGGGGTTACATGATGGCCATAGTTCACAAACTGTCCATTCATGATTGAAGCATGATACACAACATGAGGACAAGAATAAGCATATGTCTGGGGCTGTCTGAAAGCAATGCATGAAATAATACATTTAATTTATATACAAAAAACTGGCTGGCCTGAAATTAACAGTTTTTTTAAACATTACCAGATAGAAAAAAACAGCCCTCCACTTCTTCTTAAGGTCTGGATAATTAATGAGCATTAATCAGACTGTAATCCACAGCTAGTCCTGTCAATCTACTGTATAGTCCATAACTTACTACTGGTGCCTCATCCTATTTCAAAGTAGCATCTATGACTTGAATCAGCTAACACCTTTGCTTCTAATATAACCCTGGTTCTAACGTAAAACCTTTTCCCACAACCTTTCTTAGCCATCTCCACACAACTGTCTGAAAGGAATTTTCATGGGTACAGTTGCTTTTTTGTTTTTTTTATAAAATTTTTATTAATTTTTGAAATTAAACAACAAATAATATAAATATGATGCATTTACTTACACAAGCAAAAAAGATAATCCTACTCAATACGTGTTCGGAGACACTCGGCAATCCCCGCCTTGCCTCCACCCTCATTCACTTTCTTCTTCCTTCCTCCCCCTAAACCCACAACCTCTCCTCTTTCCTCCTTTCCACCTCCCTACATCCCATCTCCCTTCTTAACCACCTCATCGAGTGCAGTTTGGGTTACCAGACGAGCATCTCCTCTTTTTAATACAATTCCATTATTTACCTATAATATATAAACACATCAATTTTTATAATTTCTATCCCCTAATCCCCTTCTCCCCTCCCCCCCGGACTTCCCAGAACTGAGTACAGGAATAATCACATAATAATCCAAGTCTAACCCAAATAACCCATTCATAATATAAACAAGTATAAACTTACTGTAACTCTAATATACAATAATCAACTTAACTATAAACTATATATATAAATTATATATAAAAATATTTATAAATAACAATAATTAATCAAAGGCTATATGATAATTATTCGTTTCATATTTTCTCTGAATATAATCTATCCATCTTCTCCATACCAAAATAAATTTCTCTTGAGACTGATCCTTCAGGTATGCGGATATTTTTGCCATTTCTGCAAAGTATGAGACTTTCTGTCTCCAATCATCCATAGTCGGTAATATCTCCTTTTTCCAATTTTGAGCAATCAATGTCCTTGCTGCTGTTATACAGTACAACATCAAGTTGATTTCTTTTGAATCCAAATTATCCATGATGCCCAATAAAAATAATTGTGGTGTAAATTTTATCTTTTTCTTAAAAATCTGTTGAAGGTTCC
>NW_015387581.1:401150-404623 GCF_001527695.2 Protobothrops mucrosquamatus
AAGTATGAGACTTTCTGTCTCCAATCATCCATAGTCGGTAATATCTCCTTTTTCCAATTTTGAGCAATCAATGTCCTTGCTGCTGTTATACAGTACAACATCAAGTTGATTTCTTTTGAATCCAAATTATCCATGATGCCCAATAAAAATAATTGTGGTGTAAATTTTATCTTTTTCTTAAAAATCTGTTGAAGGTTCCGCCAAATCTTAATCCAAAAGGCTTTAACATCCCTACATGTCCACCAGATATGATAGTAAGTTGCATCCAAATTACCACATCTCCAACATTTTGGCTGCAAGTTCGGGTACACGCAAGACAATTTTTGGGGATCCAAATGCCATCTATAAAACATTTTATAAAAAATTTCCCTTAAATTCTGTGCTTGAGTGAACTTGACATTTCTTACCCAATGGGTACAGTTTTAATGCAGAGAGGTTTCTTTCAAAATGCAAAGCCATTACAATAAGAAATACTTACTTGCACTGAACTTTCCCTATGTACAGCTATATGTATAAAAGCCACTTCTGTATATACTTTATTTCCAGGAATGTCTGCAGAGTGGTGAAAATGTCAAGATGGCCTCAACAACCTGGTGACCAAAGCCACACTTCTTTTTAAATGCACCATAATGCATGTTTAAAAGGCCATGGCTTCAATTTCTTGCTCATAGATTCCACCTTGACTTTTTTTTTTTTACCTTCATCCTGATAACATCCCTGACTATTGCTAAAAGAAATTGACATAACTCATCATGTCAGAGGGAAATCTATAACATATAAATAAACCAGCAGTGTGATCCAACCTCAGATATGTGTGGAGTTAATAGCTTGCTTATTTATTTATTTATTTAATCAACTACTCTGGGTTGTTTGCATTCTCTTCTTGAAGCCCATTGCCCTTCAAGTGAGACCTATTTATAATAAAAAAAAATCACATTTCACATTTCTTTGGCTAAGGACAATATGCCAGATCCTTGTTAATCTATTTTTACCAGTAACCAATATAACACCCTTGTCACTGATTAAGGGCTATTTCATCTTTTGTTCTTGAAACAGAAAGATATGAAAAATGTTGGTTAGTTGAGAATGAATAGATTCTAAATTCATAGATCAATAAATAGAAGGAGATCCATCATGTACCACATTAGCACACTTTCGCTTAGGCTTTTTAAAGAGTTTGTGCAAAGAACTTTGTTTCTACATTCCAGAAATCCAAACTATGCACTTTTAGTTCACTCAGAATATATTATGAAAATAGGATTAACTATGCAATTACAATTTGACCCTAATAAATCAGCCATGCTTGATTTATTGGGTCCAATCTCCATTGAGTAATAACAGAAGTGGTAATCATCCCCTGGTAACAGTGCTATCTAGTGCATTTTTTGTTATAGAACGCACCAGAACAGAGTTCCGGCACCTTTTTTCAATGGATTTTCCAAGTTTTAAAAGTAACTTTTGAAAATTTGATGTTTGGTCCATATGGACTTGAATTGCCCTGTCAAGCATAGCAGGTTGGCAGCAAAATCATTAAAACAGTGCATGCGGGCTGCTTATGTGTCGAGTCCGATGTATGCGTACTTCGTCTGCGCTGGTTGTGATGGCACTGCTCAGTTTGTGGCACTGCTCAGCTTGTGATTGGTCATGTGATCGCGCGCTGAGTGCTTACTGCGGGCGGTGACCATTATGTTTCTTTACACAACTGACGCGTGTGGGTGTGTGTACAGTGATTGACTATGTGCGAAAGGTAAATAAAAGATTAACAAGATGTGAGTTCCGGCACCTTTTTTCTTACAAAAAAAAACACTGGTGCTATCCATGCTTAATTTTGAAGCTCATAGAAAATAATAGATGAGAAAGACAAGACAAATTTGGGGCAGATTGTCCAGTACCTGTCCTTAAACTGTGTATCCATTCTCCATCTGTCTCCAGGGGACACCAACCCAGTATCTATTGTATGATAAGGTGATTGATGTCTATTCTGAATGGACCTTATAACTGTTTTGTTTAATTATAATTATTTAATTATAATTTAAACACAGTGGTGTGTTTTTTTTTAAAAAAGAATAATTTCATGTAAAATTAAATAGGGACAAGGTAAAAATCCACCAGATCAGAAATATCAAACACTTACCTGTCTACACTATGTTACATTCTTCTCTGTCACTCTCCATACTTCTATCCTTTCTGCTTTAAAAACAGGATCTGTTTCAAGCCTTTGTGGTAGTATTCAAATTGGGAACTCTGAGAAATCAACTCTGAATGAAAGCTCTTCCACATGCTCATAAGTTTGTTGGAGCCAAGAAAAAAAAATCACACCATCTGAATTTTGGGGTCATCTGGATTTTGCTGTTTGTTGAAAATGTTACATTTGCTGACATCTCTCATAAAGGTAAGTTTTAGAGAGATGGCTGTTAAAAAAAAAGTAGCCTCTATCAAACCTATCAAATGTAAACTTCAGAAGTTAAACGGGAGCTAAGAAGCTTGTGAGGCAGGGTGGAATTGCTAGTTTTGAACTTTTGAGATTTATATTTCAATGGACCCTGTCTTTATTAAACGGGACTCCTGTGCCCATGGAAATCAGTGCCATATTTAAAAAAAAAGATAAGGCACAGAAGAGGAAAGGGAAAGAGAAGCTATGAGAAGTACAAATTTCATATCTCTTTCCCCTGGCAACTAAAAGCTTCTGATGAACGAAACAGGTACTATAAATCTTTCTTCTTCTGAGAGCTTCTGAATTTCACAAGTAGGTATTAGGATCTTTATTCAGCTCTCTAACCAAAAAAGCTTTAGCTCCATTGATACCTGGTTGTGCTGGAAATAAAATGCCCCACAGAGCTATTTCCTTTTAATACCTCTTAAAATTACATAACAAGAAGAGGGTGGTGGTAGCAGGGAATTTCATTTGAAAAAACAGTAAATATATTATATAATCATAGAATCATAGGGCTGGAAGAGACTTCAGAGATGTTCTAGTCCAACCCGCAGCTCAAGGTGGGAGCCTTATACCATCCCAGTCAACCCATAACTCCAGGAGGCCTCCTCATTGGATAATTTCCTTTCGAATAAAAAATAGAATTGTCAGATTCAACACGAGTTCACTTAGAGTAAAAAAAACAAAACCCCTGGAAAAATGGATTTATGAATGGGCAGGTTCCTCTTTCTTTCTTCTTTCTTTCTTTCTTTCTTTCTTTCTTTCTTTCTTTCTTTCTTTCTTTCTTTCTTTCTTCCTTCCTTCCTTCCTTCCTTCCTTCCTTCCTTCCTTCCTTCCTTCCTTCCTTCCTTCTGTTATGTATTCAAGATGGACAGTGATTAATATTTATATGTTACTTATATGTAAGGGTGTAGGTCTATACATATGTTGTATATAGTATGTTTAAATATGTGTTATACATGTGTACACTTTAAGAGCAAGCAACTAAATTTCATTTTTAATGTGTGACATTGTGCCCACAGTAAAAAATGACAATAAA
>NW_015387582.1:0-15450 GCF_001527695.2 Protobothrops mucrosquamatus
GTAATAAAGGGATAGGGTCAAAAAGGATAAGACAACGAGAAACATACAAAAAGGTTAGACCAGGGGAAAAGGGGTAACACAAAAGTGGGATTAATCCCACAAAATAACATCGCTTCAGCAAGTCTACCAGTCCGGGTTTACATATTAAATCTTAATAATTACTCTATTCTTAAACAACTTTCCATATAATCATGTAAATAACAAATTAATCAATAAATCTCATTCATTTCACTACTTAACAGTGCTTAATATTAATTAATTGTAATCACTTTGAAATAATAATTCCTTTTCTTTTCACCCTTCTCCAAAAAAGCCTCCCCCCCCCCGAAAAAAAGGTTTCCATGCAGAATTCAGAATAATTCTGCAAGACTTAAATGTCGTTTAGATCAGGGGGTCCCCAGACATTTGGGCACCAGGGACCGGTTCCGTGGAGAGAGGTTTTTCCGTGGACCGGAAGGTGCGTGGTTTTGTGTGCTGCCTGCATCCCACGGATGGGGCTTCGCTTGTTTGTGCGGACCAGTTGCTGGCATGGTTTAAACCAGGGGTAGTCAACCTTGGCTCTTTTATGACTCGTGGACTTCAACTCCCAGAATTCCTGAGCCAGCTAAGCTGGCTCAGGAATTCTGGGAGTTGAAGTCCACGAGTCATAAAAGAGCCAAGGTTGACTACCCCTGGTTTAAATTAATCTACTGCTCTGTGATTTGGGAATTCTAGCCAGATTTTGCTATGGATGCATTTTGGGGGATGAGTAGGGTAATGGGCTTGTCCTTGAGGAACTTTATGTCACTGTCTTACTAGGAGGAGGAGGAAGACCGGCGCGAGGAAGATGAACAAGGTGCCAGAGGACGCAGCAGAAAGAGGGAACAATCTGAAGGTATTTTTTCAGTTAATAATTAATTGATGGAACCTCATTAGATGACATACATGGTGACGTGCCATGATCTACATCGTCGTTTGTTAATACCTGTGGCTGTTAAAGTTGGGTTTAAATTGAAACTGTATCTTGTTTTGGTTTTGGGTGGGGTTTTTTTTGGGGGGGGGGAGTTATTGCATGCTGTCTGGAGAGCTGCAGTGGAGGGCCAGGTAAATTCTTTAAACAAATAATTTCAGATTCTTAGAAATGTGTTTAAGACAGTTTTTTAATGAATTATTTTTTTCCAAATGTGCACTCACTCGAAGATTATCTCCCCCATTCATATCATTTTCAGAGCATTTCTCTGCCCCGTAGGTCAGCCGACCATCAGCATTTAGCAATGTTGCTCATATAAATATATCCACGTGCTGCTCACTGCTTAAGCTGGTTAAAATCCAAAACTTAAACTCGATGTAAAGTATTCAGTTTGGGCCTTATCTCTTTTCCTATTAGCGTATAAAAAAGAAAATATTTTCCAGGTATTTTTCAGTTCAGAAGACAGGACAAAGAATCATGGAAGGGTCTAAAATCTGGCCTTCCTGTTTCTTCAATTTTCTCACATTGAAATATATTGTTCTCATTTGAAACAACAACAATAATAGTGGAATCCCGAGAAAGCTACATTCTGGACCCGTCATGGTGCAACAGGTGGGAAACCCTGGGATTGTTTTATTTGTTCTTTATCCTCGGCGCAGATCGTGATAGCGACGGCTCCTCCAAGTATTCACCTTACGGGGAGTCTGACGAGGACAGTGACAGCACTTCTGATTCAGAAACCAGTTCCTCTTCTTCCTCTTCCTTGTCATCGTCGTCGTCTGATGAGGAGGAGGTGGAGAGCACGGAGGAAATAGATGATTCTGCTACAGATATCCATCCGTCTGAGTCGTTGGGAAGCCTGGAAGAGAGAATATGGCCAGGAACAGATGTTGAGATGGCCAAGAAGAAGCCGGAAGTCGCTCTGCTTCAAGGTGAGATGTTGAGCTCTGGATTTCCATTGGACTGTGGTGACGAACCTACGGCACGGGTGCCACAGGTGGCACGCAGAGCCCTCTCTGTGGGCACACGCACCGTCACCCCAGTCCTAGGCCTTCAGCTGGGTTTTATAAAACCTTTTCGCTTTAGTCCTCCGCCGCCGTGTGGAAAAAAAAAAGGTTCAATCCATCCATCAATTTCAGCTTCTCGCGGGGGAAATAAAAAAGATCTTGCAAAGTTGGAATTGATTGATTGAACTTTTTAGTGCCACCCAGTCTGCCGTTACCACCGCAGCCACGCCCACCCGGCACCCGATGATACATAAGTGGATTTGGGGTTTCAGTTTGGGCACTCGGTCTCTAAAAGGTTCGCCATCACTGCCATAGAAAAAGCCTATTGGTCCTTCTGGAATGCAGGTTGAGGACTGGGGAGGAGAGCAGCTGCATCTTATCACAATTCCTGTGCTTTGAAGCTAGGAGTAATTTACCTCCGGGGCTTTGTACATATGTGTGCTGTCCCTAGATCAGGGCTTTTCAACCAGTGGTACGGGTACCACCTGTGGTACATTGGCACCTGGCAGGTGGTACGCGACCCTCCTACAAAAGTGGTAGCGGGGGAGGGGAATGAGCTGAACCAGTGGCAGCACCGCACAAGCCTGAGCGAGAGATGGCTGGAGCTGCAGGGCTGTCAGGGCTCAGCGGAAGCGCCAGGATCAGTGCCACTTTCCAGCTGATTGGTGCTTCTTCGGGACTGTCAGGGCTCAGTGGAAGCGCCAGGATCAGCGCCAGGCTCCAGCTGGAGCTCGGCGCTGATCCTGGCACTTCTGCTGAGCCCAGAAGAAGCGCCAATCAGCTGGAAAGTTTCAGCATCTCCAGGGTCTTGTGATTTACATTCAGATGCTTGGCAACGGATTCATATTTATGAGGGTCACAGTGTCCCAGGGTCATGTAAAGTGACCAAAACCTGCTGCAACCACCCAGCAGACGGGGGGGAATAAAAACCAAACACCCCCCCACCCCACCCCCACTGCCAATCCTCAACAGAAATGCTCACAATGAAAACCTCGGACAGGAGGAAGAGCGCCGCCAGGTGGGCAGGCAGGTGTCTTGCTCGGCTCTGGCTTGGGGGGCACTTTTTTCAGTGCCATTATAACTTCGAACAGTCACTAAGCAAACTGTTGTAAGTCGAGGACTACCTATACTTTATCACTTTTTTCCTTTTTGGGGGGGGGGGACATCACGTTTTTGACACCTTGCTAGGCGACTGGTGGTACTCAGATATTGCCATATCCTAAAAGTGGTACAATGGGTGAAAAGGTTGAAAAGCCCTGCCCTAGATGACTTAAATCTGTTGTTATGGTTTTTGGTGCCGCTTTTCTGCCGATAACCTTCACTTCTATCTTTCTGTACTAGACATTTCCAAGTGTTTTTCTTCTGATACTGCCTCGGAACTGATAACGTCCAAGGTTAACCCATCTCAACTTTGTTACCCCTGGTCTATTTCTATGACCTTTCGGCACCCATTGAAAATGACACCGTCTGCTTTATTGATTGGAGATAAAGCCTTAATGTTTTCTTTGACATCTGTCTTTCCATCTTCAGCTTGTCACCAAATCGTGTGGCATCTTCTTCTTTTTTTTTTTTAACACTCCTACAGAAGTAAAGTCTGAACACAGCAGCTCTCTTCCACCCTACCATCCTTCGGGTCTTCCAGTGGTGCAACCATCCCTATAACTGAGTCCGTTAACTTGGCCATTACTTTTCCTCTTCTTCTGTTTCCTTCCACCTTTTCCAGCATCAGAACCTTCTTCATAGAGTTAGTTCAGGGGTGTCAAACTCAATTTCATTGAGGGCCGCATCAGCATTGCGGCTGCCCTTGAGGGGACCGGGTGGGTGTGGTCAGGGTGGGTGTGGCCTACTGGGTGGGCGTGGATGGAGTGGGTGTGGCCTACTGGGTGGGCGTGGCCAGCTCTACATTGTCCGCGTCAAGGGTGCCTGTGTGGGCCTGGGCAGGAGTGGGACAGATCTGAAGGTCTCTGGCAGAAGGGGGTGGGACCGGGGCAAGCGCCAAGGCATGGTCCATTTCTTCATTCCTCACAAAGGGTGACACCTCCCCAGCATGCACCCAGGGGGCGGGGCCGACATGGCAGGGGCTGGTTCCTCGCTGTTTCTAGACGGCCTTGTGGAGCTAAGACTGAATGCGTTTCAGCATAATGGCCACCACAAAATTGTACATTGGCTCCCGGCCGGCCTGGGCCAGGGCCAAGGCAGCGGAGGCCGTTTCTCTCACTGTTTCCAGGATGGCTTCGCGGGCCACATGAAACCACTTCGCGGGCCGCATCCGGCCCCCGGGCCTTGTGTTTGACATGTCTGAGTTAGATCTTCGCATATTGTAATGTGCCCCAAAGTAAGACAGTTTGGAACGGGTCATTTTGGGCCTCGAGCGTGAGCTCTGGGTTTCTTTCTTCTGAGGATCCATTGGTTAATTTTCTTGACTGCCTGCGGTATTCTGCAGCACTAATGGAATGTGGGAATGACCTTGGGGAAAGGGGGGGGGAAGAGATGCTGCCTAGGAAACAATCAGAGGAGAGAGGGAGGAGCCCCCAGTGGCTCTAATAACTCAAGCCGCTAAAAGCGGCATCAGGAAGTTTTGTACGTTCAGACTGGCAAGATTCTCTTAATGATGCCCTTGCAGTAAGGTAGGTTTAGCTCAGTGTTTCTCAACCTTGACAATTTTAAGGCATGTGGACTTCAACTCCCAGAATTCCACAGCCAGCATTGCTGGCTGTGGAATTCTGGGAGTTGAAGTCCACATGCCTTAAAATTGTCAAGGTTGAGAAACACTGGAAACTTTACCTCATCTAGTCGTGTTTTCTGTCTGTTTTACCCGGGAGGGCTGATAAACACCACATTCAAAAGCATCAAGACTCTTCCTGCCCTGTTCCTTTAGTGCTCAGCTCCAAATGTTAGCAATCTAATATTAAAATCGCCATTTAAATAAATACACCAAATCAAGAATCCATAGATCAGGGCTTTCCAACCTTTTCACCCATTGTGCCACTTTTAGGATATGGCAACATCCGAGTACCACCAGTCGCCTAGCAAGGTGTCAAAAACGTGATGATCAAAAAAAAAAAAAAAAAAAGGAAAACAGTGATAAAGTACAGGTAGTCCTCGACTTACAACAGTTCGCTCAGTGACCGTTCGAAGTTACAATGGCACTGAAAAAAGTGCCTCCCAAGCCACAGCCGAGCAAGACACCTGCCTGCCCACCTGGCGGCGCTCTTCCTCCTGTCCGAGGTTTTCGTTGTGAGCATTTCTGTTGAGGATTGGCAGCGAGGGTGGGGTGGGGGGTGTTTGGTTTTTATTCCCCCCGTCTGCTGGGTGGTTGCAGCAGGTTTTGGTCACTTCACATGACCCTGGGACACTGTGACCGTCATAAATATGAATCAATTGCCAAGCATCTGAATGTAAATCACAAGACCCTGGAGATGCTGCAACATTCCAGCTGATTGGTGCTTCTTCAAGGCTCAGCAGAAGCACCAGGATCAGTGCTGAGCTCCAGCTGGAACCTGGCGCTGATCCTGCGCTTCCGCTGAGCCCTGACAGCCCTGCAGCTCCAGCCATCTCTCGCTCAGGCTTGTGCGGTGCTGCCACCAGTTCAGCTCATTCCCCTCGCCTGCTACCACTTTTCTAGGAGGGTCGCGTACCACCTGCCAGGTGCCAATGTACCACAGGTGGTACCCGTACCACTGGTTGAAAAGCCCTGCCATAGATAAAGACTTTTTTTTTCTTTTTGTCCCTTACCTCCCTTCGTTTTCATTGACAAAAATAAGAATTATTTTTTTTTACATCTTTACATCTTTTTTACCTAGCCCTTAAATCACTAACGTAAAATTTATCTCCCTCCCACAGGCCACGTTGTTCAGGAGAAGCCTGCTCTTCCGAATGATGCTTTGCTAGTCCCAGCAATAGAGGAGAAAGGTGTCTGGGCGGCACTAGAAGAGCGAACGCGACAAGAAAAACGACCTTCCTCGCCCATCCCACTTCTGCCCCCACCCAAGAAACGCCGGAAAACAGTCTCCTTCTCAGCTCCTGGTGAGGATGAAGGGGCCTTGGAGAAGCCACTTGAATTGGCATCCTTGGGTCTCCTCGCCCCACCGCCCCCACCCCCTCCTCCTCCTCCTCCTCCTCCTCCTGTCCCCACAGAGGAAGCACAATCCCCATTCGTTCCTGTGGAACCCCTACTACCACCCCAAGTGTCCTTAACCTCAGATGCCCCGGTTCCGGCTACTTGTCCCTTGCCTCCCGCAGCTTCCCTGGTAAAGCTGGCGGCTCCCGCCAGCCGCAGGCGGGAGCCGCCGAAAGCCAGTCAAAGAACGATCAGCAACCTGCCGGCGGACCACGCTTCTCTCGTGAAATGTTGGTCGGAGGATATGCCAACTGGCCGCTCCCGAAACCGTTCTCGCTCCCGAAGCTCAGAATATTGGAGGGCAGCGCAGCCCCCGGAGGACGACAGACTGCACACGCGTGAGCAAATGGGGGCCTCCTCGCTCCTGGAGCTGGCCAATCAGCCTGACCTGGCCGTGTTAGCCGATGTGGCTCTCAAGATGCCCGCCGCTGCAGGCCGGGGAGGCTCGAAGGAGGCCTCGGATGAACCCGAGGCGCCAAAGCGCCTGCTTCCGCCCCCCGCGTTCTCCCTTGAGGTCAGCAGCATCTTCATGGAGCACAACTACGCCATGGCGGTGCGTGCAGCACCGGTGACGGTCCCCCGGAAACAAGATGAGGCCACACTGCCGGGTGCGGCTGACCTCTTGCAGATGAGCGTATATAATGAGCACATTGGCGAGGTCCTGGAGGCTCCCGAGGAGATCGTGGCAGATGCCGGTGAAGCCAGAACTGAGTCTGAAGTGGGCGACCTTGTTGCACTGGCGCCTCCACCCCCCCAACCTATCGAAAAGCCCAAGGCACCTGTCCCAGACCAGCAGCAGCCACCGGCGAAGAAACCTCCCCACGGCCTAAAGGAGGAGGCCATAAAGGATCCAGGAGTGTTGCTTTTAGGCCCAGAGAGTCTGTTCCCTTCTGGGAGCGAGGAGGAGGAGGAGGAAGAGGAAGAGGATGACGAGAGCTTTGACAGCAGCGACGAAGGGGAGATTCGCCGGCGCTCTCTGCGCTCTCACTCCCACAAGCACACCCCTGCCCGTCCCCCCCTGCTTCCACCCCCGGTCTTCGAGACCCGCAGCGAATTCGAACAGATGACAATCTTGTACGACATCTGGAATTCAGGGCTCGATGTGGAAGACATGAAATACTTGAGGCTGATGTACGAGCGCCTGCTGCATGAGGACAATAGCACAGACTGGCTGAACGACACCCACTGGGTCCAACACACCAATATCCTTCCTGAAATAGGTGTTACGATTTGTGGGTGGGCTGTGGCTCTTGCTGAACCTGTATTGAAAGGGTGGCAACTTTGTGGCCTTTCCACATGCCTGTGTGCTACAGTTTTAAGTGCTTCAAGCACAGGCCAGGCTGGGAATCGTAGTTCAGGAATCGGGGGCACCACAGCTTCTCTATCCCACTTTAGCACTCTCTTATCGTACCCTCAGCAGAGATTTCTGGGTATTCTATAATGTTGAGTTCTTCTGGGAATCCTCCGTTGCATGTTCTTCCCTCTTTTGCTTCAAAGACCTGCAATGCTCTAGGTAGAAAGAATGGCTGTTAACCCAAGATTAAATCTGTAGTGTAAATACATCTAGGACAGTGGTGGCGAACCTAGGACACGGGTGCCAGAGGCGGCACTCAGAGCCCTCTCTGTGGGCATGTGTGCCGTCCTAGGCCTTCAGCTGGGTTTTATAAAACCTTTTGGCTTTAGGTCTCTGCCGCCATGTGCAAAAAAAAAAAGTTCAATCAATCAATCAATTTCAACTTCTCGTGGGGAAAAAAAAAGATCTTGCAAAGTTGGAATTGATTGATTGACCTTTTTAGTCCCACCCAGTCTGCCATTACCACCGCAGCCACGCCCAGCCAATGGGCCACGCCCACCCGGCACCCGACGATGCATAAATGGGTTTGGGGGTTGCAGTTTGGGCACTTGGTCTCTAAAAGGTTCGCCATCACTGATCTAGGACTTCCCATCAATTCCTATTACCTATTTTATTTAAAGGAAGTAGGAAAAGAGGCAATTGCGGGTTCCCATTATTAGGTTTCATTGGGCCAACTTAATGGAATTCTGTCCAACCTGGAGCCTGCAGCATATAAAGAGTTTTATTTTCCCAAACAGCAGAGCCTTCGGTGTACGAGACTATATTTGAAATGGAGTGATACTACCCCTCTTCCAGAGCTGCTGTTCAGTCTCCTCTCAAAAGTGCTTTTTCAAAAGGCTACTGGCCTTTTTTTTTTGGTTTGTTTTTGTTTTTTGAGGAGGAAGAAGACGTTCCATTTCTCATGCAAGAAGCTTCGTCAGTTTTGGCAGGAGGGTGGGGGTGATGGAAGGAATCCATTCTTCTTTTTTTATTTTTATTTTTTTATTTTTTTTTTATTTTTTTTTTCATTTTTAAATTTTTTTTATTAATTTCAAAATAAAACCCCCTCCCCCATACAAATATAAACATACATTGATACAACTTCAGTATTATTAATTTTAACATTCAAACATAAACATACATTAGTATTACAAAGCAACCCGGCAACACCCCCTCCCTGCGTCCATACTCTTTTCTCCTCCAACTTCCCTACACATCCCCCCTCCTTCCCTCTCCTCTTCCTACGGACACGGTTTAGAGCGCTAGCCGAGCGTCAGCTCGGCAGCACCCCCTCCCCGCATCCGCCCCCTTTTCTACTACCTACCTACTTGCCTCCTCTCTCTTCTCCTCTTCCTCTCCCTCCTTTTGGACATGGTTTAGGGGTGTTAACCGAGCGCCTTCCATATTTCTCCATACATCAATACTCCTAATTTAATACTCATTTCTACATTAATACTCTTAATTATTTTATTTCTCTATCCTCCCTCTCCCCCCAGACTTCCCAGAACTGATTACAGGGTTAAACACACATCGTCCCAAATCTAAATATTACTACCCGAATATAAAGCAATCAAACATAAACATACTTTAACTCAAATAAAAACAATCAAATATAAGCATATACATTTAGACTCTAAACATATAATCTATCCATCTTCACTAAACCCAAATATCTAAAATTAATCTTTGCCATTTCAACAAAATAAAAACAGCCAATCATCTTGCTGCTATTCATTTCTAAATTCAAATCTTCCATAATCCCCAATAAAAATAATTACAAAGTAAACTTTATCTATCACTTAAAAAAAAAACTATAATAATAATACAATTTATTTCCCATATCTCCAATATGATTCTCAAATATTTTGAGCCCATTTAATCATACAATCTTTAATTTTATAAATTCTTTTATATGAACTCTATCACAATCTTTAATTCAAATACTCCTAACATCGCCCCCGCCATCCTTCCAGAACCGATGAAGCATTTTGAATGAGAAACGAAACTTTTTCTTCCCCAAAACAAAAACAAAAACAGTTTAGTTGCCTTTTGAAAAAGCACCTTTGAGACAGCTATGACCTGGATGATTGAGAATCTCCACAGATGTTCAGTTGCATTTGGCCGTCGGGTTGTGTTTGATATCAAATATTGAAACTGGGATTCCTTCTTAACTACCGTGCTAGGTTCAAAAGTTTTGGGCCAGCTAGTTAAAAACAAACTGCAGAAGAAGATACAGGTCGTCCTTATTTAGCAACTGTCTGAATTGGTGACCGTTCTCCCTTATGGCGGTGATGAAAAAGTAACTTTTATGACTAACCCTTGCATTTAAGACCTTCCCGGGTTTGTAAAACAAAAGGATCAACTGGAGTAATATCGTAAGCACAGCCACGGCGTCAGTTTGACCGCTTCACTTAACCAAGTAGTCCGTCCCAGTTGTGGTTGTTAAATGGGGACTTGCCTGTGTTTTAAAAACTGTCTTAAAAAATCAAAGATCGTAAGACTTCAATTTTGTATATTCAGCTTTTAACGCTGCCTAATTAGATTTAAAAACAGTTTGGGCTAGTAAGATGCACAATGGGGAGGTTCTTCTCTGTTTGTGTGGATTATTTACATATAAAGATTTAAATTCTGGAGGGGAAAAAATGGCTGTTTTCTCCTCCCTTCTCATTGGCCCAAGGCTTTTGAAGAGGGAGAGTTGTAGTTTTGGAGTAGGCCAATGTAGAAAGCGTGTCTCTGTCTTTGTGGCGGTTCTTCCTGCTCGTATTTTTCTTCCAGTCGATGAGAATATACTGTATGTAACTCGGGATTGAACCGTGGAGTTCTTGGCGCTCTCTGAGGTTGTTGGTTGCTTGCCTGTAGACCAGCGGTTCTCAACCTATGGGTCGCGACCCCATTTGGGGTCGATCGACCATTTCACGGGGGTCGCCAAGCAAGGCTGTCCGCCATTTTTTCCCCCCTTTTCCAGCGGGTGCCTTACCTCCCTTGAGCTGGGCCAGCTGGTGGTCGGCCTGCTCCGTCTCTGCCGCTTGCCAGCTATGCCTCGGCCGGCGCAGGGGGCGGAACCATGCATGTGTGGCGCTCCCGGGCAGGGAAAGCCCTCGACTTACGACCGGTTGGGTAGTCCTCGACTTACAACCAGTTTAGTCCTCGACTTACGACCAGTTTAGTCCTCGACTTACGACCGGTTGGGGGTCGCGGCATTAAAAAGGTTGAGAACCACTGCTGTAGACATTTCACCACCTAACTAAGTAACGTCATTGGTGCTAACATCATTGTACTTCTCCTTGACTCACCTGCCTCCACTCACAAACATTGCAAATCCCAAACGGAAGAGGAAATCGTCTGAGCTGCGGGAACATCAAACCGGTTGTGCCCGTAGCGAGGGCTACTACCACATCAGTAAGAAGGAGAAGGACAAATACCTTGACATGTGCCCAGTCACCGTGCAGCAATTGGACAGCGCTGATACCCAGGTTTGGCCCCTGTTCTTTTGATGTGCTCACCTGTTTAGCATGTTCAGCGCAGCCCTGACTCCAGAATAACCGATGGCACCGTTGAAACGCAGCGAGCATAGATAAGACTATTACACATTATAAAGTGTAGGACAGGGGTAGGCAACCTTGGCTCTTTTATGACTCGTGGACTTCAACTCCCAGAATTCCTGAGCCAGCTATGCTGGGAGTTGAAGTCCACGAGTCATAAAAGAGCCAAGGTTGCCTACCCCTGATCTAGGACATCCACAGTGAAGAATTCTGCACTACAACAGTTCTCACCTGGTGTGAGAAAAATGCTCACAGTCATTTGCAGCTTTGTGGCTTAACTGGATTTTTCCTAAATCTGTGTGAAATTTTGCTACTGCCCCCTTTTGTAATCATACTGACAAGTGAGGTGTTAAGATTAAGATGCTGAAGATCGACCACCAGCAACCTGGGAATGTTTCCCAGCAATTCTTCAATATTCTTAGGTTTCACAAGACATTGCTTAAAATTGTTAGTCGTTTCCCTTTATTAATAAAGATTGGAACTGTTTTTAAAATTGGAAATCCAATAGCAGAAAGCAGAAGAATGGGGGAGGGGAATGCAAAAGTTTAGTTTACGTGAAGTGGAAACGTTGAGTATGCTCTCATTTTATGTCGTATCATTGCTGCAAACTATTTAACCTAGTAACTGTAGAACGAACAACCTTTGTTAATATTATTTTATGCAATGGTATATGCATATGTTAGCCATACTATGACTTAGAAGTGGTTATGGTTCATTTATGATATTTAGGTTTGTTTACAGATTTTAGGTATTTAGGTTTATTTATTTATAGGCTTATGGGTTATCATTTTATAGGTTTATAGGTTATCAGTGTATATGAGTTAATCCTTACTGAGTTATGGAAAAGAATATTCAAATAGCAAAATTTAGAAAGTATTACATGTAGCTCTTGAGGCACTATCAGCATGGGAGATTATACGAAAAGCTTTAACTGCAAATTAATTGTTAGCTTGTATATTTATTTTGGACCTTGTTGTGTGATAAATAGGGTATGTGAGAAATTCTAGTATCAGTCTTGCTCCCACAGAGCAGTGTTTCTCAAACTTTAAGCGATGTGGACTTCAGCTCCCAAAATTCCCCAGATACATGCTTTGGGGGATTCTGGGAGTTAAAGTTCACACCGCTTAAAGTTGCTAATATTAAGAAACACTGTTCACCTTAAGGCAATGTCATCTTGCCAAGGATGGATACATCCATAATTCAAATAATGAGGTTTTTTTTTCCTGACTGCTTCCTTCGCATTCATTATATCTAACAAGCTTGTGGTGCTTTCCCAGGGCACCAACCGCATCTTGTCAGAACGACGGTCTGAACAAAGGCGTCTGCTGAGTGCCATCGGCACCTCTGCCATCCTCGATAGTGACCTTCTGAAACTTAACCAGCTGAAGGTACCAGAGCGATTTTATTAAGCAAATTGAAAAAAAAAAGTGGAACAGAAGGTATCAGCTAGGGTGGGAGCGTTGTGGATGGGGAAAAAAACTGACAGTAACTTTGGTTTAATGATACGATGACGCTTTCCATCGAGATCTGGGATGTATTAAAGCATTTTTTAAATTTTATTTTACAGTGATAATACTGTAAATAACTCCCTTCCCCTTTTTTTTATTTTATATACTTTATTTTATAATGGGCCAAAATTGATGATGATGATGATGATGATAATAATAAAGTTGGAAGGGACCTTGGAGGTCATCTAGTCCAACCCCCTGCTCAGGCAGGAAACCCTATACCATTTCGGACAAATGGCTGTCCAGTCTCTTCTTAAAAAATTTCCAGTGTTGGAGCATTCACCGCTTCTGGAGGCAGGTTGTTCCACTGGTTAATTGTTTTAACTATCAGGAAGTTTCTCCTTAGTTCTAGGTTGCTTCTCTCCTTGATTAGTTTCCACCCGTTGCTTCTTGTCCTGCCTTCAGGCGCCTTGGAGAATAGCTTGACTCCCTCTTCTTTGGGGCAGCCCCTGAGATATTGGCACACTGCTATCATGTCCCCCCTCGTCCTTCTCTTCGTTAAACTAGACATACCCAATTCCAGCAACCGTTCCTTGTATGCTTTAGCCTCCAGTCCCCTGATCTTCTTTGTTGCTCTTCTCTGTATTCTTTCTAGAGTCTCAACATCTTTTTTACATCATGGTGACCAAAACTGGATGCAGTATTCCAAGTGTGGCCTTACCAAGGCCTTGTAAAGTGGTATTAACACTTCACGTGATCTTGATTCTATCCCTCTGTTAATGCATCCCAGCACTGTGTTGGCTTTTTTGGCAGCTGCAGCACACTGCTGGCTCATATTTAGGTGATTGTCCTCTAGGACACCGATGCCCTTTTTTGTGCAACTTCTCTTCAGAATTTTGAGGACTGATCAACCTATGTTTTTTTAAAAAAATGATAAAACCATAATAAAAAGCAGTTTACCTGCTGTTTTTTGTGTACATAGCAGTTTCTCTCAAGCAGCAGAATAAAGAATTTAACACTCCACTCCTGGGCTTTCCCTCTTCTTTGTCTTCCCTGCAGTTCCGGAAAAAGAAACTCCGGTTTGGACGGAGTCGAATTCATGAGTGGGGCCTGTTCGCAATGGAGCCAATCGCTGCCGACGAAATGGTCATTGAATACGTGGGCCAGAACATCCGCCAGGTAAGAAAAAGCAGGTGGAGCTCTGTAAGTAATACTTCCATTTTTTAAAAAACCTTCATCAGTCCTGCCAGACGTCAGATGTAAGAACATGATGGGAGATTTTTTAAATAAGTAATTTACCTTAAGACCAAAACTATTGCTATAAAATGAGCACTTTGATGTGTGCTGTTTTTTTTTTTAAAACAAGTTTTATTAATTTTCCATTTTTACAAACCTTTGGGTATTTAAGGAAGCAACATGGTGGTTGGGTAATACATAGTCCAATAACAGTTTACATCATCAAAAATTTCCTCTCTGTTTCCCTTAATCATTATGCCATGTGTGCTGTTTTTAATACATTAATTTTATTTAATTTTGAAGAAAAGACAAGTTCTAATGCTGGTAACATTTACCAGCTAAACATTTGTAATTGATATTGATAGAATATCCCTATTCTTTTTATTTTGTTCTCTCTTAGCTGCATTTAATACTCTAAAGCCCCTATGTAAGAGAATATTAAGAATCTATTATATAAATATCAGTTAATTAAAATAACACACTGTACCAAAATGTAGAAGATGGAATGCTAGATGGTCAATATGGTTAGATTTAATAGTATATGCTAGTTCTATATCAACATTGTATGAAAATACTTTTAGTTTCTACAAATGTCACTCATTTATGGTTTTTTTTTACAATTTTTATTAAATGTACATTTTAAAAACAAAAATGGACATGCTTCAACTTCCCTGGCTTCAACAGTGCTATTAGTATTACCTTATGTTACAGAAAGAAAAACAGAAACTTAAAATATATTCTTTAACAGGACACACTCATTTATGCAAAACTTTTAGAAATGGCTATCACCTGCTAATCAGAAAATACGATGAAGAATAACCAAAAGTAGTACAACAGTGCTATTAAAACCAGAAAAAAAAACCCCACTCATTTATGGTTTTTTTTTCTGGTTTTAATAGCACTGTTGTACTACTTTTGGTTATTCTTCATCGTATTTTCTGATTAGCAGGTGATAGCCATTTCTAAAAGTTTTGCAAAATAGAAGCCTTTTTTTGGGGTCCATTTGTGTAGTAGAGAACTGGCAATGATATGCAGAGCAGAGTTTTTGATGATTTAATCCTCGTATTTTTCAAGTTTCTACTTTTGTTAATGTTTCTTTTCTGTTTATTGCTTGAATTTTAGATGTACTTAGCTTATTTAAAAGCGTAGGGCATCTTGATTCACTTTTTTGGTATGAAAAATCAGATCATCATCATTCCACAATTTGCTGCTGAATGTTGGTGCTGTGAGTTTGTGGGCCGAATTAGGATCCCCACCCATGGAGTAGTTCAACCCATGCTCCCAGCCTCAGTCCACAGCTTTTATTTTCTTCAAGCTTCAAGTGAGATGCTAAACCTTATGAAGTTAAGGAAGTCCCCAATCCTTTTCTACATATGAGCCCTTTAAAAACAAAACATAAAAGTACTCAGGCTTTGCGTGGTTTCCAAGGCAGCTAGTGCCATAGTTACAGACTCTTTTTTTCTCTCTCTCTGATGGTTCCAATTGTGATATTTCAAGAGAACTATTGGATTCCTATTTGGAAGGTGACCTCTTCACTTTGTTATTAAATTATTTATTGTTTTTTTAATAAATGATGAAAATGTGCAGTGGCTAGAGTAGATGAAACAGGAGAATATAGTGAAATTGAGGGGAATTTGACCTGAGTTTGTTCCGTTTAATCTCTTAGTGTTGGTCTGTGGGAGAGGCACATGCAGCTAATTGGCACTAGAGGGTGCTGTGATGGCTACATGGAACAGCCCTGCTTTTTCAGTGCTGAGAGCTTATTTGGACAGTGGATTGAATATTATTATTATTATTATTATTATTATTATTATT
>NW_015387582.1:15650-38079 GCF_001527695.2 Protobothrops mucrosquamatus
CCATACAAAACCCCCACTAAAACATAATCAAACTACGCCAGGCCGGCCGCACGGAATAGATGGGCCTTCAGGGCTCGGCGAAAAAGGCGCAGGTCCGCAACTGTACGTAGGTCGGGGGGGTAGGTCATTCCAGAGGGCAGGAGCTGCCACAGAGAAGGCTCTCCCCCTGGGGGTCGCCAGCCGGCATTGTCTGGCCGACAGCACCCTAAGGAGGTCCTCTCTGGGAGCGGACTGGTCGAAGGGAGGTGTTTGGTAGGAGGTGGTCTTGCAAATACCTAGGTCCATTGCCACGGAGCGCTTTAAAGGTTGTTACTAACACCTTGAAGCGCACCCGGAAGGCCACAGGCAGCCAGTGCAGCTCGCGCAGGAGAGGTGTTACATGGGAGTATCTAGAGGCCCCCAGGATCCCCTGCGCGGCCGTATTCTGAACTAGCTGGAGCCTCCAGGTGCACCTCAAGGGGAGCCCCATGTAGAGAGCGTTGCAATAGTCCAGGTGGGAAACAACAAGGGCTTGAGTGACCGTGCGTAGGGCATCACGATCCAGAAAGGGGCGCAACTGGCGTATCAGGCGAACCTGATGAAAAGCCCCCCTGGCCAGCTGAATAAATGCCAGCTGATTTTTGCATCCCCCTGAATGGAAGCATAGAAAGCGCTAGTTTGAAGACTGCGCAGTTGCAGTTTGCAGTCCGATGACTGCTCCCCTCCCTTCACTTCCATTCTGAGTCTCTGCTATGCTCATTCCTCTTCAAAGATGGTGGCAGATATGCGTGAGAAGCGGTACGCCCAGGAAGGCATCGGGAGCAGCTACCTTTTCCGTGTGGACCACGACACAATCATCGACGCAACCAAGTGTGGCAATCTGGCTCGTTTCATCAATCATTGCTGCACGGTGAGTTACGTAGGGGGTGGTTCCTTACTGTGAGTCTTGCTGCTCTCTCTTTTGTGCCAAGTTTAGCCTTTTACAGAGAACATCTTGGATGGGCACGTGGCTGCCTGCACCCATGAGAGAGAGGGGGAGAGAGAAAAGGCTCCTTCAACAGCATTTAATGTGTTGACACTTCTCAGAATAGGACAGCCTGTGCCGCATTCTGCCTAATAGCATTTAAAGCCCTTGCCAGGGTTAGGACTCCAGGTGTCTATCTCAGGGCTTTTCAACCAGTGGTACGGGTACCACCTGTGGTACATTGGCACCTGGCAGGTGGTATGCGACCATCCTAGAAAAGTAGTGGGGGAGGGGAATGAGCTGAACCGGTGGCAGCACCGCACAAGCCTGAGCGAGAGACAGCTGGAGCTGCAGGGCTGTCAGGGCTCAGCGGAAGCCCCAGGATCAGCGCCAGGCTCCAGCTGGAGCTCAGCACTGATTCTGGCGCTTCCGCTGAGCCCAGAAGAAGCGCCAGGATCAGCTGGAATGTTGCAGCCTCTCCAGGGTCTTGTGATTTACATTCAGATGCTTGGCAACTGATTCATATTTATGATGGTCACAGTGTCCCAGGGTCTTGTGAAGTGACCAAAACCTGCTGCAACCACCCAGCAGACGGGGGGGAATAAAAACCAAACACCCCCACCCCACCCCTGCTGCCAATCCTCAACAGAAATGCTCACAATGAAAACCTCGGACAGGAGGAAGAGCGCCGCCGGGTGGGCAGGCAGGTGTCTTGCTCGGCTGTGTCTTGGGGGGCACTTTTTTCAGTGCCATTGTAACTTCGAACGGTCACTAAACAAACAGTTGTAAGTCGAGGACTACCTGTACTTTATCACTTTTTTCCTTTTTTTTTTTTTTTTTTTTTNGCAGGCAGGTGTCTTGCTCGGCTGTGGCTTGGGGGGCACTTTTTTCAGTGCCATTGTAACTTCGAACAGTCACTAAGCGAACTGTTGTAAGTCGAGGACTACCTGTACTTTATCACTTTTTTCCTTTTTTTTTTTTTTTTTTTTTGGTCATCAAGTTTTTGACACCTTGCTAGGCGACTGGTGGTACTCGGATGTTGCCATATCCTAAAAGTGGTACAATGGGTGAAAAGGTTGGAAAAGCCCTGGTCTATCTGAACCCCCAAGAAATGTCTTGGGACCGTGGCGTTAAGGGAGAAGGGAAGAGCCCTCGTGAGCTCATTTGCAGAATGCTGATCAATCAGGAATGTGCGCTTCCCCTTGCCACGTCCCTTGTTCCCAGCATCTTTTTGCTTCAGTCCTAAGTGGCCTTACGGTTCCCTTGCCTTTCGAATACCGTGGCAGCCGCCGAATGGCGTTTGAAAGGTGCTTGGGTTAGCAAGAGGTGGCCTGGTGCTGTCGTTAAGAGCCTCCCGCTCAGCTCTGTCTTTCCTTCCTTTAGCCCAACTGCTATGCCAAAGTCATCACCATCGAGTCCCAGAAGAAGATCGTTATCTACTCCAAGCAGCCCATCAGCATCAATGAGGAGATTACGTACGACTACAAGTTCCCAATCGAAGAGAACAAGATTCCCTGCTTATGTGGCACAGAGAACTGTCGGGGGACCCTGAATTGAAAAGAAGCCCGGCATTCCTATTTATTTTGTTTGCTTCAGCCCATTTTTCACCCTCCCCGGTCGTTTAGCATCTCTCCCCACAGAGCCGCCATGGGAAAGTTCTCAAGTCGCCTTAAGAACCATCTGGAATCTTTTAAGAAGTTTTCCATTTGCTTCTCCTCAGGTTCCTAATCAGTGAGAATTTTCCTTTTTCTTCCAGTCAAATCAGAAACAGTCCTCTCCTTCTCTTTTACACGGATGTTTGGTCGTTTTTTGATCCAACCCCCCCAAAACAGGTAGCCGTTAAACACCCTCTCCCTCCTTGTATTAAGAACAGCTTTAAGCTTGTCTCCAAGTAACCACCGCTTTTAAATTTGGCTAAAAAGGTGGAGTTTCCTGTGCACGGAAGGGTCCGCTAAACAGAATGGATTCCCTTCATTTTAAGGAATCTCCAGAGTGCTAAGGGTCAGTTAATAAAACAGTAGGAATTGCAGGGTCCAAGAAAAACCCACGAAGGATTTTGAGGCCATACAATGTCCGATGTTCTCGAAGGGCATAAATGGTACCCGTAGCTAAGAGTTGATGAACCCTTGCAATCTCATAGTTGAATTTTTTTAAAACTACTGGATTCTTTTATAAAAGCATTCTAGGTTTATTGAGATGTATACGAGAACAGTTCCTTTCCTAAACGGATTTGTTCTGATATTTAGAGTTTTCCCTGAACCCCTGCTAGATATAGCCAAGATTATCCAGGGATGATCACTTTCCAGTTTCGTTTGGCTATATTTTTTTTAAACATGAGCAAAGATTTGAAACCTCTCTAGCTTCAGACGATTTGTTCCTAATCCCATCTGCCATTTGTTCTTCCAACCACACACTTAAGGTTACAATAGCAAAGATTCTGAAAAGTAATAACTGTATGGTGCCATTCAGATTGAACCTCCCTTCCCTTGCGTAGTGTCTGCCTTGCAATAGGTATTAAGTGGGGGGGGGGGGGAATCCAGAACCCATATAGATTAAGGGAGCTGTTTCTTTGCTACAGTTATGGCCTCAACCATCTGGCTCATAGCCAAAGGCTAAGACCTTACCCCCACCCCCCTCCTCCTTCCATATTTTTTCTTAGGAGAAGAAAAGTTGTGTACATATCTAGTCCAGATGGATTGGCTGTTTCTTGTAGAAACACATGTTTACTGGTATGTAAATATTTTATTTTTGTTGTCCACTTCATACTGAAAAGAGAGCTGTAAATAATGTTTCATTGTATTTCCTTCTCCTGCTTTTACCTATATTTGCATCGTGCCACTGTTCTCTTTTAATGCAACGTGGGGGTTTTTTTTCCCTTTCTTCCTTATCCTGGAGAAAATGGATGGAGTATATTGGAGGTCAAAAATGCCTATTTTACTAACCACTTACGTGGGAGTCCGTTAAAACAAAAGACTTTAGGCACACCGAGCTATTTTAGCAGGATTTACTGTTTTTAAAACGTCCCACCATTCTAGTTGTTTTTTTTGTGTAAGTGTGTGTGTTTCTGAGCTGCTGTACTGAGATGGCCATTCTGTTGAGGGCATTTTTTCCCCTCTCAGTGGACTGCCCAGAGTTAAGGTATATTGAATGACTTCCAACTTCCCCAACCTGAATGTCTGAACGTACATGGCGGAGAGAACCACACCTTCTCTGCAAATTCACTTTTAACAGTCTCTGCAAATTCACTTTTAACAGTGGGGGCATAAGTGGGAAAGAGGTGTGGATAAATTTCAGATGGGATGCCCAAATCCTTGTTGCTCTGCCATGTCGAAACATACACACACACACACACACACACACACACACACACACACAAAACTCACTGAGAAGATGATTTGATTCCTTATCCTGGCCTTGGGGAAAAGCAGACTAGAGCAGGATGGGGAAAGTGTGAGAGGCAGTCTCGTTGCTGGGAGGAGCGTTACCTAACAACTCCTAACAACTCCCACCTGATTGTGTCAGTTTCCAAAGGCAGGCTTTATAATGTTGGTTTGTCAGCTCCCCCCAGCCGTTTTTTGCCCATCCCGGTAAGCCGATCGCAGAGACAAACCTGTTTAGGTAGTGAGAGTAGGAGCTGTAGATCAGATTTTTTAAAAGTGTGTCCCGTTCATTTCTTCTTGCTGAAAACGGCTCCTTCCTCGTGTAGGTGTTGTTTAGTAAATAAGTTGGGACCGTAGTTCTGATTAAAGTTTTATTTCCACATTTGAAGGCTAATGAAGGAGATAGTTAAGTGGCATCTTCTCCCTGAATGCTGGTCAGTGTTTTATGCTGATGAAGGTGTCTTTGTGTTTCATTTTGTTGGAAGTCTGCTTGGTTTGCGTCCTTGGAGACGAAGCTTCCACAGTTTGGGATCTTTTTAGATTGTTCCTTTCACAGGAGGCATTAGATCAGGGGTAGGCAACCTTGGCTCTTTTATGACTCGTGGACTTCAACTCCCAGAATTCCTGAGCCAGCTATCTCAGGAATTCTGGGAGTTGAAGTCCACGAGTCATAAAAGAGCCAAGGTTGCCTACCCCTGCACTAGATAAATAGTTTACACCACCTCTAAAAGATTGTTTGGGGGTCTTAATTTTCTCCTGATAGTCTTAACCAGCTAAAGAAGCACAAGAAAACCCATTGTCTTGCTTTATAGGCTTTATAGCTTAAAGAGACCAAAGGAAAAAAAATTTTTTTTGGGGGGGTGGCTGGAGTTTGTATTTGCAATGGAAGCCTTGCACAGACTTGCCAAACTCAGCTGGGTAACTTTCTGCTTCTCATTTCATGTGGTTTTGTTGTCTGCATTTTCCCCCATGCAATGTTCCTATATATGTTGAAAATAAGGAAGTTGCGGTCACCCATTTTAGCAAGGAGAAGTGGAAAGGCTAAATCACCTGAGAAAAGGGTATGGATGAATGTGGAGAAATAGTGTAAACATTCACACAGATATGTAGCTTCATAGAGTTGTCTCCGTCCTAACCCACCAATCTCTCCAGGCCCTGGCTTTGCTGCTGAGGACTTGACTCCGATACCACATTCTGTAATAGCGCAATTCATGGTTTTGTTTTAACGACACCCTTCCAGATATTTATTTGTGTCTGGGTGATTCTGCAACTGCTTTCTGATTGGCCCTGAGAATTTTACCCAAAAACAGTTCCAACCATTTTCCCTTTTACTATTTCGTACTTTCCAAATGTGATTTTTCTCTGCTCGGATGGCTGTGCACTTGTACTAGGGACAAACCCGTAACCTACATGACTTAATTGTGAATTAAAGCAGTTATAGTTGGAATCACCCATTCCATCTAGCCCGTTCCTCGGGTCTCTGTGTAAATTGACAAAATTTGGGCTCTGTTCTGTGGTGCTTTTCTTTGGGATTTTGTTATAAATATCCATCCATGGGCCAGTCGGTTTTGAACATCATTGTGTAAAATGTCTCATGGAAGATTAGAGTCTTGAAATTCCTCCTGAATTGTGCAGCCACTAGATAAAGCCTGGATAAGTTCTAGCTTTTGCTCGAAACTTTGGTAAAATAATATCAGTTTAATGTTGCTCTGCTAATTCCAAAGAAAGCTGCCTCACACACATTCCTTTAATATTTAAAAAAGTTTAACTGCACAATTTTTCTAAATTGAGACACATTTTTTAACAGCTGACTAAATTGCACCAAATTATTATGATACATCAAACTTCTGCTTTTTATTGGATTTAAATATTTTCCTCTGAAACTTTTGCATCAAAGAACCACAGAATATTGAATTCCTATGTTTTTTTTTGGGGGGGGGGGGGGAAATTGGCCTTTTTAAAAAGAATATGCCTCCCCTTATTTTAGACTTGCAGGTAAAATACCTACCAGGGCTAGCCAGAAGATTACAGCTGGGGAAAAAAACGTATTTACTTTGCATCGGTAAAAATATGCAAAAGAATCTTGCTCAGTGGGTTTTATTACAATATTTCATCATCATTAGTTTATATTTTTTTTAAAATTTTCAAATAGTGATGTCTGATTGTGTTCTTGAGTCATGCAAAAAAAACAAACAAAAAACCAATCCACACTGGTTTTCTGCATATCCTAGCCTGAGTGTTCCAGATGCTCAGTTTATTTACTCACGGTGGCTAGTTTTCTAGATTGATCATGTACTTACCATAGCCATCCTATTAGCAAGAAATCCCCTCCTCCACCTGCCTCCCATTTTAATTACACATGTGCCTTTTTAAAATAGTTGTGGGAAGTTTTCATTTACTCTCACCTGTTCATTGTGGAAAGTAGGCATTTTGGTTCCTGTGGTGTGTTTCTCTTCTTGCCAAAATCTGCATTGTCTGAACTGATCTACGCAATCACCTTTAGAGTGGTAATTTCCTGCATTCAGTTTAGCCACATACCTCCTCCTGCTAGGATGGATGAGATAGTTTTAAATGTTCAATAAAGCAATGAAACCTGTGTAAATTATTCTATATGTTTTTATCAAAACTCTGAATTTGGCTTCTCTCTTTCTCCCCCCCCCCTCCCTCCCTTTCTCCCACACTCTTCTACAAGTTGACTCCTGGCCAACTTGTAAAGCTTACTGTTTTGTTACTCATTTTTCTTTACATGTGGGATTTCTTTTTCCTGTGTACATATATGTAAAAAGAAAACAAGAAAAAAAAAATAGATATACAAAAAAAAATTCTCTAGCAACAAGGGCAGCTTGCCTGGAGTTTTGTGTTTTAACACAAAGGATGGAAATGTATGGACGTGGATGGATAGACTTCCCCCTTTCCCCCCCCCTCTTTCCTAGCTGCCCAGTGGATGGATGTGTTTTTTTTTTTTAATTTGCATACCTATTCTGTCTATATAAATATTATATATATAGATATATATAAATATATAAATATATTTTCGTTTGATCTTACTGGCTTCCTACTTGTAAATATGTTAATAATTTGTGGATTCATTACTTGGTGCCAGATAGCACATTTTTATAAAAGTCATTAAACTTTTATTGTACAAAAATGTATGCCTTTTATCCTCATTTCTGTGCTCTGGATCTGGAAATATTTCAAATTTCAGAAACAATGCCGAAAATTCCATTAGCGGGCTCCAAAGTATATAAAGGCGGCGTGATGGTGAACTATAGGTAGAAATAACTCGATTGAAGTCACTTCAACTGAGAGGTTCACTGTGTTTTTTAACCTCTTTTAGTCACAGGTCCCTCTAGGCCAGTGTTTCTCAACCTTGACAATTTTAAGGCATGTGGACTTCAACTCCCAAGCTTGAAAATTAAATTCTCACAAAACAACAATAAGATCGTTCAACTGATTTATCTTTCTATTAAAAAGAATTCTAGGAATCATCCATCCAGATTTGTCTTCTCTTACTAGTGCATAATGTGTCTGCACCGGCATTCGTTGTTTGCAAGTCATGACAATTAACTCTGAACATCAATCAGTTCTACGCTAATTAAATCACAACATTTGGGAGAAAAATGCAATTTATTTGTCTGCAAAGCTGGCATGTTTAATTAGCTGTAGCTACTTTAGAAATGTTCCATCTGATTATAGTGAATTCTTTCATGGAAATTAGGAAGCTTTTTCAAAGAATGCTATGCTGAGGACTAACAACTTAAAAAGCTTTTTCAGTCCGTGGGTCAGAAGGACCAAGCTTAGAAAAGTCCACATATATCTAACGATACCAGCTTATTATGGCAATAGCAATAGCACGTAGTCTTACATACCGCTTCATAGTGCTTTACGGCCCTCTCTAAGCCAGAACTTTTCAACCAGTGGTACAGGTACCACCTGTGGTACATTGGCACCTGGCAGGTGGTATGCGACCATCCTAGAAAACTGGTAGCAGGAGAGGGGAATGAGCTGAACCGGTGGCAGCACCGCACAAGCCTGAGCGAGAGATGGCTGGAGCTGCAGGGCTGTCAGGGCTCAGCGGAAGTGTCAGGATCAGTGCTTCTTCGGGGCTGTCAGGGCTCAGCGGAAGTGCCAGGATCAGCGCCAGGCTCCAGCTGGAGCTCGGCGCTGATCCTGGTACTTCTGTTGAGCCCTGAAGAAGCACCAATCAGCTGAAAGCAGCACTGATCCTGGTGCTTCTGCTGAGCCCAGAAGAAGCGCCAATCAGCTGGAATGTTGCAGCATCTCCAGGGTCTTGTGATTTACATTCAGATGCTTGGCAACTGATTCATATTTATGACGGTCACAGTGTCCCAGGGTCATGTGAAGTGACCAAAACCTGCTGCAACCACCCAGCAGACGGGGGGAATAAAAACCGAACACCCCCACCCACCCCACCCCCTGCTGCCAACCCTCAACAGAAATGCTCACAACAATGAAAACCTCGGACAGGAGGGAGAGCGCCGCTGGGTGGGCAGGCAGCTGTCTTGCTCGGCTATGGCTTGGAGGGAACTTTTTTCAGTGCCATTGTAACTTCGAACAGTCACTAAGCGAACTCTTGTAAGTCGAGGACTACCTGTATTTATCACTTTTTCCCTTTTTTTGGTCATCAAGTTTTTGACACCTAGCTAGGCGACTGGTGGTACTCGGATGTTGCCATATCCTAAAAGTGGTACAATGGGTGAAAAGGTCGAAAAGCCCTGCTCTAAGCGGTTTACAGAGACAGCATATTTTCCCCCAACTATCTGGGTCCTCATTTCACCAACCTTGGAAGGGTGGAAGGCTGAGTCAAATTTGAGCAGGTGAGAATCAAACTGCTGGCAGTCGGCAGAGTTAACCTGCAATACTGCATTCTAACCACTGCACCCCAATGGCTCTTATATACCGTATTACACTACATTATTATTACAATAAGGGCTCATTTTGAAACATCTGTACTGGTGCACAAAACAGGAAAAACAACAGAATCCTGCAAATCATGAAAAAAACCACCCTATAAAATTAATGGCACCCCATGCTAACATTGCCCCATGTATCATTTTGGTGAACTCCAGCCTCACTACACACCAACACTTACAGAAACAACCAGCTCTTCAAGGCCTTCTGTGGAAGGCACGGGGGCAGCGTGGTGACTGTCGTCTTGGTGATCCACAGGGCAAGGGCATCTATGGAGAAAGGACACGTCATAGGTCCCAGTAGATGACAATGTTTAAGGATAGGGCAGTGGAGTAGGTCAACTCTATCTGACCTGATGGGATAAGCAGATATTTTTATGAAAGGCAGTCCTGCAACTACTCTGGTTCCATGCCATGTACGACTTTAAAGGTGATGACCAGCACTTTGAATTGCACCCAAAAAGAATAGCAATAGCACTTAGATTTACATACCGCTTCGTAATGCTTTACAGCCCTCTCTAAGCAGTTTACAAAGTCGGCCTATTGCCCCCAACAATCTGGGTCCTCATTTTACCGACCTCGGAAGCATGGAAGGCTGAGTCAGCCTTGAGCCGGTGAAAATCGAACTGCTGGCAGTTGGCAGAATTAGCCTGCGATACTGCATTGTAAACCACTGCGCCACCATGGCTCTAAGAAACTGGAAGTTGATGCAATTCTCACAGCAGTGATTATAATATGGGTGGACGAAGGGACACCGAGAACTGTGTGTGTCCCCACATTTTGGACCACATGAAGTTTCCAGATGGTCTTCAAGAGCAGCCCCGTGCAGAGCACATTGCAGTAATCCAACTGGAGAGTAACCACGAACAAAGCCTCGCAGTCCAGGAATGGCCACCACTGGTGCGCAAGACGGATCTGTGCAAAGGGCCCCCTAATCACAGCTGCCTCCTGCTCCTCAAACGGGAGCCCTGAGTCCAGGAAGACCCTAAATTACACAACAGAGGTGTGTGAGAAGTGCTACCCCAACAAGAACCAAAGATGGACACATTACTGGACACTGAAGGCCCCAGAAGCCATAGGACTCGGTCTCGCTATGGTTGAGTCCAAACCGACTCCTCTCCATCCAAATCTTTATAGCTTCTAGGAACCGAGCCAGCACCGCAATCATGCCGTTTGGCCAACCAGATGTCTAAGTGGGCGTCATGAAGATATTGCTGACACTGCATTCTGTGCCCCTAGATCAGGGGTCCCCAACCCCCGGTCCGTGGACAGGCACCGGGCCACGGCATGCCAGCAACCGGGCCGCACAAACAAGCAAAGCCCCATCCGTGGGATGTAGGCAGCACACAAAACCACGCACCCTCCAGTCTGTGGAAAAACCTCTCACCATGTAACCGGTCCCTGATGCCCAAAAGGTTGGGGGGGGCCTGCCCTAGATAACCTCTCCCAGCAGCCTCAGGTACATATAAAAAGATAAGATAAGATAAGATAACCTTTATTGTCATTTTTATACTGTGGGCACAATGGCACACATCAAAAATGAAATTTAGTTGCCCGCTCTCAAAGTGAAACACATACGTGACACACACCTAAACACACTATGAACAACATATGTATAGACCCACATCCCTACATATACATAGCAAATAAATATTAAATATTGTCCATCTTGAATATATAACGGAAGGAGGAAGCTTGAGAGTTCGCAAGGTTAATGCTGTATGGCAGTGATGACGAACCTTTTAGAGACCGAGTGCCCAAACTGCAACCCAAAACCCACTTATTTATCGCCGGGTGCCAGGTGGGCGTGGCCCACTGGGTGGGCGTGGGCGTGGTGGTCATGGCAGATTGGGTGGGTGTGGCCAAGGTGGGCGTGATCACCTCGATGTTGCTCGTGGGGAGGGACGCCTGTGGGAGCCGGGCAGGGTTGGGGGAGATCCAGGGGGTCTCCGGCAGGTGGGGCAGTGGGCAGGAGGCTCGTCCTGCTGGGTGAGGCGAGGCAAGGTGAGGCAGGGTGGGGGTGCCATTGTCACAGGGCAAGGTGAGGCAGGGGCCGGGGTGGCTGCTGCTTGACACCATTGGCCCCTGCACACAGAGCCAGCAAGAGCACAGGTGCTGGGATGCATCCAGCCATGTGGGACCTCGGCGAGTTAGTGGGCGGCTGGTTGAAGAGGAATGGTTGCTATCTCCGGGACATGGTGCGCGTGCCCACAGAGAGGGCTCTGAGTGCCGCCTCTGGCACGCGTGCCATAGGTTTGCCACCACTGCTGTATGGAATGAAACTCTGGCTGAATCTGGATGTTCTGCTTCGGATACCCCTAAAGGAGAGATTCAAGCACCCCACTCTCCAGGGGCCTAGAACTCAATCTCTCCCTCCCCCAGCATCACAAAGGGAAAAGGCGAAGCAGCACAGCACAATGTGTTGCTTTTTGCAGATAGGCACGAATATTTCACATTATCTAAAATTATATGGAAATAAGAGGCTAAAATCCTTCAACCAGTAGGGAAGCACAGGTCCTTGATTTACAACATTCAGTGACTGTTTGAAGTGACAGTGGCACTGAAAAAAAGCGACTTGTGGGACTGTTTTCACACTTACAATCATTGCAGCATCTCCAGGGTCACATGATCAAGATGAAGACACTTGGCAACTGACTCATATTTATGACGGTTGCAGTGCCCATGGGTCGTGTGATCCCCTTTTGTGACCTTCTGACAAGCACAATCAATGGGGAAGCCAGATTCACTTAACAACCGTGATACTAACTTAACAACTGCAATGATTCACTTAACAACTGTGGCAAGAAAGGTCGTCAAATGGGGCAAAACTCACATAACAACTACCTCACTTAGCAAGAGAAATTTGGGGCTCAATTTGGTCGTAAGTCAAGGACTACCTGTAACGGTGTGGTCAGAACAAATGAGGCCATTTATACCCAGCCATTCTTACTGACTTTCATTACATTTATATGAATTTCAGGTGATATTCTCTTTATTTATTTATTTATTTATTTATTTACTCGCCCGCTTCTGCCTCCTCTTTTTAAAACAGCTTTGATGTCTCCCACTTTTTTTAAAAAACAAACAAACTTATAGAATCATTTTTCATGCCCATCTACAGAGTTCAAGCAGGCAAGCCTAAATAAAACAGAAAGGTCCTGGGAAGAGAAAAGAGAAAGGGGGTCATGGAAAATGCCAATTGATCTTCAGTGGTTGTAATAATAATAATAATAATAATAATAATAATAATAATAATAATAATAATAATAATAATAATAATAATAATAATAATAATAATAATAATAATAATAATAATAATAANAAGAAGAAGAAGAAGAAGAAGAAGAAGAAGAAGAAGAAGAAGAAGAAGAAGAAGAAGAAGAAGAAGAAGAAGAAGAAGAAGAAGAAGAAGAAGAAGAAGAAGAAGAAGAAGAAGAAGAAGAAGAAGAAGAAGAAGAAGAAGTTGGAAGGTACCTTGGAGGTCATCTAGTCCAACCCCCTGCACAGGCAGGAAACCCTATACCATTTTGGACAAATGGCTGTCCAGTCTCTTCTTAAAAACTTCCAGTGTTGGAGCATTCACCGCTTCTGGAGGCAGGTTGTTCCACTGGTTAATTGTTCTAACTGTCAGGAAGTTTCTCCTTAGTTCCAGGTTGCTTCTCTCCTTGATTAGTTTCCATCCGTTGCTTCTTGTCCTGCCTTCAGGTGCTTTGGAAAATAGCTTGACTCCCTCTTCTTTGTGGCAGCCCCTGAGATATTGGAACACTGCTATCATGTCCCCCCTTGTCCTTCTCTTCGTTAAACTAGACATACCCAATTCCAGCAGCCGTTCCTTATATGTTTTAGCCTCCAGTCCCCTAATCATCTTTGTTGCTCTTCTCTGTACTCTTTCTAGAATCTCAACATCTTTTTTACATCGTGGTGACCAAAACTTGATGCCATATTCCAAGTGTGGCCTTACCAAGGCATTGTAAAGTGGTATTAACACTTCACGTGATCTTGATTCTATCCCTCTGTTAATGCAGCCTAGCACTGTGTTGGCCTTTTTGGCAGCTGCAGCACATGGCTGGCTCATATTTAAATGATTGTCCACTAGGACTCCGAGGTCCCTCTCACAGTTTTGTGTTTGTGTGTGTGTGTGTGTGTGTGTTGCATGTATTTGCAGGAACTTTGCATGTATTTCTTTATCTTTTTCTCTCATTGCTTCACAGACCATTCTAAATTTTGCTAAACCATCTGCTAAATGGCATTCTCAAAACTTCCAATGCAGATAGTCCTTCTGGTCACAACTGAACCCAAAATTTCTGCTGCTAAGCAAGGCAGTTGCGAAGTGAGTTTTGTCCCATTTTATGATCTTTTTTTTTGCCACGGTGGTTAAGTCAATCCCTGCAGTTGTTGAGTTAGTAACATGATTGTTAAGTGAATCTGGCTTCCTCATTGACTTGGCTTGTCAGAAGGTTGAAGAAGGGGATCACATGACGCTGGGACACTGGAACCATCACAAATACATGCCAGTTGCCAAGCGTCTGAATTTTGATCATGTGACCACAGGGATGCAGCAATGGTATAGGGCAGTGATGGCGAACCTTTTAGAGACCGAGTGCCCCAAAACTGCCCCCGTTCCCGCTCCATCCCCTGCCCTGCCCCTGCCCCGCCCCCTGCCCTGCCCCTGTCCCTGCCCCGCTCCCATTCCCCCACCCCCATCCCCCGCCCCACCTGCCCGCAGGGCCACTCACCGCCTCCAGGGCCCGCCGCAGATTGCCCAGGCAGATGGGTTGTGAGGGCAGAGCCTTGTCTACGCTGCCTGGCTGCCATGTCCTTGGCTGCGTTGCTCCATGTGAGCCATGCTCAGGGGTGACTCTCCTTCAGGGGGGCTTCTGGAGAGGAGGGGGTCGCAGGGGGAGGCGAGGCTGGGGCAACGGCACGTGTGCCCACAGAGAGGACTCCGAGTGCCGCTTCTGGCACCCGTGCCATAGGTTTGCCACCACTGGTATAGGGTTTCCTGCCTGAGCAGGGGGTTGGACTAGATGACCTCCAAGGTCCCTTCCAACTTTATTATTATTATTATTATTATTGTTGTTGTTGTTGTTGTTGTTCTTGTTGTTGTTAGTATGAAAAATGGCCATAAGTCACTTGTTTCAGTGCTGTTGGTAACTTTGAATGCTTACTAAACAAATGGTTGTAAGTCAGGGACTACCAGCATGTTCATTGCCTCCTTTTTCTCAATCGATGTAATGCTCAAATATCTACAGTAACCACTAATATAACTTTTAATGTACGTTTATTAAATTTACTGCATTTATTATGGAAAATAGTACGTCTTTAGCACGGGATTAATACATTCGTGCTCTCTCTTTGCTCAAGATCAGCTAATGCAGAGATCTAATTCCAAGGTCTTGTACAGTCATGCAGACTTTGGACAAGGGTTAACTTGTTCACACCAACCACTTAACTAATGGAGGGAAGGAGGAGAAATGCCTTTGGCCTCCAACAGTTCAGGGCAAAGTTTATCGCCCAATCTATCACCATAAAAGCAGCCGTGTGCGTGTGCCACCTCCTATAATAAGCGATTATATTATTGCACACATTTTCATGGATTACAGTCTGTCTGACTCACAGCAGTGCAGAAATGACTACAGTACCTGTGGTCATTTTTAAGGTGGACCACAACGTTGTGTAGTTCTTTCAAGGCCACTCAGCCTATCAAAACCCTTCTGCTCTGTTGAAACATTTCTTAATGCAGCTTTGCTGGCTGAGGAATTCTGGGAGTTGAAGTCCACAAGTCTTAAAAGTTGCCAAGGTTGAGGACCCCTGTCTCAATGCACGCCATCCATAAGGGTAATGGAATATCCATTGGATTGCAAAGTTTAGATCAGGGGTAGTCAACCTTGGCTCTTTTATGACTCGTGGACTTCAATTCCCAGAATTCCTGAGCCAGCTTAGCTGGCTCAGGAATTCTGGGAGTTGAAGTCCATGAGTCATAAAAGAGCCAAGGTTGACTACCCCTGGTTTAGATCAAAGGTGTCTGACTTTGGCAACTTTAAGACCTGTGGACTTCAACTCCCAGAATTCCCTAGCCAGCATATTGCTGACTGGGGAATTCTGGGAGTTGAAGTCTACACATCTTAAAGTTGCCAACGTTGGACACTCCTGATTTAGACCAACTTTCCCCAAATTTTGCAGGGAAAAACGGTAGGAAAAGATGACCAAAATCTACTTAGGATGATAAAAGTAGGCAATAAGATCTGTATTTCTTCTATATTATTTTTAGCTGAGTTTTGAAATGAAACATTTTCACTGTTTACCAAAGGGGAAAACGGGATCGAGAGCACATTCAGAAGTAAAGACTCCTTCTTCCAGAAAATAAATTATGGTTTTCATCTGAGAGCATAATCCACAGGTGGAGTGGGAGTGGGCAGATTTCCTCCTAGTAGATCCTACTTGACGTGGGATCTGCTCTGTGGTCACATTCGCACCATGCTGTAGTTTGCATGGCTGAGTTGCCCAACACACTGAACCAATTTCAAGGTGTACAGCCAGAATAACAAGTCACACTGTACACTATGTCCAGACTAAATAAACAGATCTTTGGTCAAAAAAAGCAGCCAACCTTTGTTCTTGTTTAACTTTGATAGTTACCGAAGGGAGGCAAATGCCTAAGAAAACGTGCCCTTCACTTCATTGCCAATTTCACCCAGAATCATATCTTAATCTGTCATGCAAAAGCCTTTCTTTCTTTTTTTTTTGAACAAGTTTTATTACTTTTTTAGTTTTTACATCAAGGTGCTTGGGAAACAACATGGTGATAGGGGAATCAATCATCCAAAAACAAAATCGTACATATATGGCTCAGGTTAATTCTTTAAAGATTCCCTCTCTATTTCTCTCAATTAATATAACATATTCAAATTAATACATTTCTAAATAAAGTTCAATCAATAAAAAAAAAATCAATAACATTTCACCTATACCAGTGATGGCGAACCTTTTAGAGACTGAGTGCCCAAACTGAAACCCAAAACCCACTTATGCATCGTCGGGTGCCAGGTGGGTGTGGCCCATTGGCTGGGTGTGGCCCATTGGCTAGGTGTGGCTGCGGTGGTAACGGCAGACTGGGTGGGACTAAAAAGTTCAATCAATCAATCAATTCCAACTTTGCAAGATCTTTTTTTTCCCCGCGAGAAGTTGAAATTGACTGATTGATTTAGGCGCTGGAGGCCTAAAGCGAACAGGTTTTATAAAACCCAGCTGAAGGCCTAGAACTGGGGCGACGGCGCGCGTGCCCACAGAGAGGGCTCTGAGTGCCGCCTCTGGCACCCGTGTCATAAGTTCGCCACCACTGACCTATACAAATCCAAATCCTGTTTTTAAGCTTTACTAACTTACAATTACCATAATCCAATTTGGCCTTAAATAAACATATTATTTACACTTCGGAATCCCTAAATTCCCTTGTTTCATAACATAATAGTTATGTCTAAAATAAACATATTATTCCAACAGTTACATTCTTACATTTCCCAAATATATTCTATTTCTTATTCTAATAACTCATTTATTAATGCCATGTCTTCCTTTATCACAATCCATTTTCTTGTTCTCCTTCCATTGCAAAGTGATTATTATACCTAAAATAAAAATATTACTCAAAAAAAATACATTCTTACTCTATTTCAGATATATATTCTATAAATTAATTCATATCTCTAAAAATGCAAAAGTCTTTCTTATGGTTTCTGGCCTCAGCATGCTTTCATCTCAGCGACCTGTTTTAATCCTCAGGAAGGACAGAGCCCAGAGATTCTCATATCTCCTTTCCTCCCCTGCTGTAATTATGCAGGATGCAGACACACATATCCTAAACCTGTGGGGACGAACCTATGGCATGGGTGCCACAGGTGGCACGCAGAGCCCTCTATGTGGGCACACGCACCGTCGCCCCAGTCCTAGGCCTTCAGCTGGGTTTTATAAAACCTTTTCGCTTTAGGCCTCTGCCGCCGTGTGGAAAACAAAAGGTTCAATCAATCAATCAATCAATTTCAGCTTCTCGCGGGGGAAAAAAAAGATCTTGCAAAGTTGGAATTGATTGATTGAACTTTTTAGTGCCACCCAGTCTGCCGTTACCACTGCAGCCACGCCCACCCAATGGGCCACGCCCACCCGGCACCTGATGATACATAAGTGGATTTTGGGTTTCAGTTTGGGCGCTCGGTCTCTAAAAGGTTCGCCATCACTGTCCTAAACTGTGCAGGTTTATGCCTACATCAGATCACTGGTTAGGACCGGTGATAACACTGTGCAACATAAAAGGAATTGCTATGCATACAGTTATCCTGTTAACATCCCAGGTGGCGAGAGCGACATAGGCAGAGAAAAATCTACTTTTTATCTGTGGGGAAGCTTATTGTCTCAGCCAGATGGACAAAGCTCAAGACAGACTCCACGGAGAGGGTTTTAACACCTTCACAAAGAGAAGCCTGCCATTTGTCTATTGTAGACGGATCCATAATGACTGCGTTGTACTAGCAAAGAAAGTAGGTGAAGGTCAGGGACAATACAACCAGTAGATACAGGTAGTCCTCGCCTTACGGCCACAATGGAGCCTAAAATTTCTGTTGCTAAGTGAGACAGTCGTTAAATGAGCTTTGCCCCATTTTACGACCTTTGTTCCCACAGCTGTTAAGTGAATCCCTGAAGTTGTTAAGTTAGTAGCACGGTTATTAAGTGACTCTTGTTTCCCCATTGACTTTGCTTGCTTGACAGAAGGTCGCGAAAGGTGATCACATGACCCCAGCACAATGCGACCGTCATAAATATGAGTCAGGGAAGCTGTTCACTGGTTAATTGTTCTCACTGTCAGGAAGTTTGTCCTAGGTTAGATTTTCCTTTAATGATCTTCCACACGTTACTCTTCCTTGTATTCTATACTCTCCTAAAAGAACCAGGCTAAGTTAGAAATGCCTTTGTGGCTAGTTTTATTTTCCGTTAACTATCAAAATCATTTAAGGTCTTCCCTGGAATCTTTATAGTAAGTTTAAAGCAAAGCTACAGCCATTAACTATATTCTTTCCTCCTGGTAACCTCTGCATCTTTTGTTACATAAATCTGATTTTTGTAAAGGTATTAATTTAAACCACCTGGAGGAAAACGTATCTTTTCTGTGACTTAGCTACTTAGGGAGAAACACCTCTGACTGGCATGGAATTGCCACGATATCTTGTCCCAACCTTTTTTTGTTTTGATGAATCTGAAAGATTTTATTTTGAAACCTCCATTTACAGTACATTCTTTACATTCTTCTTGACAAAGAAGATAATTGTGTGTGATTCATCTTCCTGATATTAAGGCAGGGACTCAAGGTAAGTGCCTGCAATCCATTTTCTAAACAATATCTTTATATTCTACAAATGAGAAGAGAAAGAAACCTGTTTCTACATGATCTAGATTTAATGGTAAATAACATCTGGAGACTCTAGTCGGAGAACCAGAATTGCTTGCACCAATTTCCAATGCGCGTGGAATCTCTTAATGCTTCAAGATGTTCTTGGAGCTCAACCTAAGGAATATCTTCATAAACTCAGGAACACAGTGCCCTGGACCTGTATGCTATGTCCTGGATTTAGTTCTCACCTTACTAGGCTGTCCTTATTCCAAATGACACAGGCAACTTCGCAATCTATGAGCCCACAAAACAACACAAAACAAAGTATAAAACACAAATGTCCTATGGAGGCAGACAATCAAGAGCTAGAACATACCGCCACTGCACCCCGAAAGGAGACTCACCCAAACTACTTAGCCGCCCCCAATCTTGGGCCACTACCAGATTTTTAAAGGCTGTCTGAATGGAATAGGATAACTTGTTGCAGCTAACTCACCACAGCCAACTTGCCATGGGTCACTTCACTATGGCCAACTTGCCACAGGACAACTCAACGATTCAGTTTAATTATTTAAAACAATTAAAACATTATTTTATTTTTTGTCATTCACATTTCATTTTGTTCCTCCTTTGGCATCTTTTCTTTAATGATTCTATACCGTTATTTCTTAGATCAGTGTTTCTCAACCTTGACAATTTTAAGGCATGTGGACTTCAACTCCCAGAATTCCACAGCCAGCAATGCTGGCTGTGGAATTCTGGGAGTTGAAGTCCACATGCCTTAAAATTGTCAAGGTTGAGAAACACTGTCTTAGATATTAGTGTAACTCTTGTTCCATAGCAAGTTGGCCATTGAGAGTTGTCCTTCAGTGAGTTGGCCATGGAGAGTTGTCTGAAGGTGAGCCACGAGGACCGTGAAGATCTTCAGGGGAACGAGAGTTCAAGAAGCAGGTGCTCTGACAGAGAAGGCCTGCCACTTGGGACCTAAATGATAGCACTGGGGCTGCAGCCAACAATCTCTGTTGGAGCAAATAAGATGCCAGACACTACATATGACAGGCAGTCCCTCAAATCACCAGGCCTAGTGCCATGTAGGGGTCTAGAGCAGACATGTCAAACACAAGGCCCGGGGGCCAGATGCGGCCCGCAAAGTGGTTTCATGTGGCCCGCGAAGCCATCCTGGAAACAGTGAGGGAACGGCCCCCTCTGCCTTGGCCCTGACCAGGGCCGGCCGGGAGCCAATGTACAATTTTGTGGTGGCCATCTATGCTGAAATGCATTCAGTCTTAGCTCCACAAGGCTGTCTGGAAACAGTGAGGAACCAGCCCCTGCCGCGTCGGCCCCGCTCCCTGGGTGCATGCTGGGGAGGTGTCACCCTTTGTGAGGAATGAAGAAATGGACCATGCCTTGGCGCTTGCCCCGGTCCCACCCCCTTCTGCCAGAGACCCTCAGATCTGTCCCACTCCTGCCCAGGCCCCCACAGGCACCCTTGACGCGAACGATGTAGAGCTGGCCATGCCCACCCAGTAGGCCACACCTACTCCATCCACGCCCACCCAGTAGGCCGCACCCACCCTGACCACACCCATCTGGCCCTCCAAGGGCAACCGCAATGCTGATGCGGCCCTCAATGAAATTGAGTTTGACACCCCTGGTCTAGAGATAATCACCAGCAACTTGAACTGCACCCAAAAACCAACTGGCAAGTAGTGCAGTTCATATTGTAAGGATACTTGGGCACAACATGGCTTGCCCACCATTATTCATGCTCCCAATTGTGACTGTAAGTCAAGGACTACCTGTATCGTTCTTTCATTCGTTCATTCATTCATTCATTCAATTTATATAGTCTCCCATCTAAACTATATGTCGCTAGATGGCTTACAACGATTTAAAAACATCAACAAATTCAAATCGTATTTTTTTTACAAATGGTACAGAAACAACAGAGTTAACAGAATCTGCAGCCGGATCTACAAACCATCTACATTCAGCTTAACCACCATACGGGCTCTGCTACATTCATCTCATGAAATCAGGTGCTGATTCCCTATGCATTTAAACATGTTACCTTCCATCATGTCGATCATTACAATTGGCTGCAGCTCTTTGATGGAGCTCCGGGAATGTCATACCGGACAGCTGGGTGTCATGTTTGTGTATTTTTGACGTCTATGGAGATTCTCAATCATCCAGGTCAGGGGTAGTCAGCTATGCTGACTCAGGAATTCTGGGAGTTGAAGTCCACGAGTCATAAGAGAGCCGAGGTTGCCTACCCCTGATCCAGGTCATGGTTGTCTAAAAGGTGTTTTTTTTAAAAGAGGCAATAATGACTGGACGACTGCAAGGAATATATAAATTCTTCCATTCTCCGCCATTCAATGAGAACTGAAGAAGCTTCTTGGATGAGAAGCGAAACGTCTTCAAGGAAAAACAAAGTCCAAGGTCGCCTTTTGAAAAAGCACTTTGGGGGGAATTTGTGATATTTTCTGCATTCTGGATATAAAGGTATCAGGCATTAGATCTTTGGTAACCTCAGAGAATATGAAGGTGACTCAAAATTTGCAAAGGAAATGCCTCCCTGCTTTGCTAAGAAAATGCATTGAGGCAAGAATTATAAGTGTGGGGGTCGGGGGGAGAAAAGAGAGAGAAGAAACCTAGAGAGATCAAAGGATGACAAAAAGGAAATAGAAAAATTATGAACTGGCATGTATTTCATGACTTTGCCAGGATTAGCTGTTGCATGTCTATTCACGACTACCTCACTGTTCCTCACTGGTATCTGTGCTTCAAACGTTTGCTACATGAACTATATTTTACAGACTTGTATTTATTTGCACCTGCATCTCTCTCTCTCTCTCTCTCTCTCTCTCTCTCTCTCTCTCTCTCTCTCTCTCTCTCTCTCTCTCTCTGTGTGTATGTACACAAGCACACGTGCAAAGATAGTGTAGGCACGGATAATGCCTCCAGGTAAACAGTACTCTGCCAATAATGAGAGGTGACATTTCTGGCCTAAAGGAGAGAGAGGAATGAAGCAAGAAGATATGAATCTAAAATAGGAGAGGAAATACCATTTTTCAAAGGATCCTAATCCTTGATGAAACAGCCCAGAAGGAACAACTGCCTGATTTGGAGATATGATAGGTTTAAAATAGGTTGGGATGAAGACTGTTCTTGTGAATGGAATAGAATAGAATAGAATAGAATAGAGAATATGGACTAGTGTAGAGTAGAGTAGAGTAAAAGAGAGAAGAGAAGAGAAGAAGAGAGAAGAGAGAATATGAACTGGACTAGACTAGACTAGACTAGACTAGGCGAGAAGAGAGAAGAGAAGAGGAGAGGAGAGGAGAAGAGAAGAGAAGAGAAGAGAAGAGAAGAGAAGAAAAGAGAAGAGAAGAGAAGAGAAGAGAAGAGAAGAGAAGAGAAGAGAGAATATGGACTGGACTGGACTGGACTGGACTGGACTGGACTGGACTGGACTGGACTGGACTAGACTAGAGTAGACTAGAGTAGAATGAGAACAGACTAGACTAGACTAGACTAGACTAGACTAGACTAGACTAGACTAGACTAGACTATTTTTATTTATTTTATTTTTCATTAACTTATATGCCGCCCTTCTCCCCATGGGACTCAGGGCGGCTCACAGCATGTTAAAACAATATAAAACAATTATCCCCTATAAAAGCCAATTAAAAACCAAATATTTATCGCTGTGTCTTATTAAAATCATTAAAATTGTCCCTATTTAAAATTCACCCTAGGTCAGACCCGCTTGCTGAAAAAGCCATGT
>NW_015387582.1:40498-60036 GCF_001527695.2 Protobothrops mucrosquamatus
TGTTCCCCCTAAAAATTTGTTAAAACACCCCTTTAAAAAGAACCTCAATTTGGCCAATTTAAATAATTTTCTATTAGCACCCGCAGCATGCCACCTCTCGGGGTTCCAAACCCCATCCTCAAGGTGGGCCCTTGAGATCTTGTTGGGCCAGGCCTGCGCGAGGGGTGAATCGCGCAGGGCCAATAGGACCGTCCTAGGGACTAGACTAGAATAGAATAGAATAGAATAGAATAGAGCTGGAAGGGACCTTGGAGATCTTCTAGTCCAGCACCCTGCTCAAGCAGGAGAACTTATACATTTCAGCAGGAGAACCTATACCATTTCAGATTGGAGACTGTAGTTGAATACACACATCATACACCCAAATATTACTGCACCTCCTCTTTCAAGTGAAAGCTTCAACAGTAAAATGCACCTCCCTTATTTTGGTTTTATCCTCAGCTCGATCACAGAAGATCAGATGCTGAGTGGCAAAGATTATCTGCATTTTTTCAGTCCTACTACAAAGCTATGGAATCCCATGCAGAGAGAGATTGTGGCCTGGATGATCACTTAAACATGAGCCAGCAGTGTGCAGCAGCCGCCGCTCAAAAAGCTGATACAATCATTGGCTGTATAAACAGAGGCATAGAATCAAAATCGCGTACTAGTACCACTTTATAAATCCTTAGTAAGACCACACCTGGATTACTACATCCAGTTTTGGTCACCATATTACAAAAAAGATGTTGAGACTTTAGAGAAAGTGCAGAGAAGAGCAACTAAGACGATTAAAGGCTTGGAGACTAAAACATATGAAAAACGGCTACAGGATTTGGGTATGGCTAGTCTGGAGAAGAGAAAGACTAGGGATGATATGATAGTGGTGTTCCAGTATTTGAGGGGCTGCCACAAAGAAGAAGGGGATCAACCTATTCTCCAAGGCACCAGAAGGCAAGACAAGAAACAATGGATGGAAATTAATCAAGGAGAGAAGCCACTAGGAATTAAGGAGGAACTTGCTAATAGTGAGAACAATTAACCAGTGGAACAGCTTGCCTTCAGAAGTTGTGGGTGCTTCGTCACTGGAGGTTTTTAAGAAGAGACTGGACAGCCACTTGTTTGAAATGGAAAAAGGTCTCCTGCTTGAACAGGGGGTTGGACTAGAAGACCTCCAAGGCCCCTTCCAGCTCTATTCTGAATTTGAATTTGCTAAGCGGTCACAGTGTCCCAGGGTCTTGTGAAGTGACTAAAACCTGCTGCAACCACCCAGCAGACGGGGGGAATAAAAACCAAACACCCTCCACCCCATCCCCGCTGCCAATCCTCAACACAAATGCTCACAACAATGAAAACCTTGGACAGGAGGAAGAGCGCCACTGGGTGGGCAGGCAGGTGTCTTGCTTGGCTGTGGCTTGGGGGGCACTTTCAGTGTCATTGTAACTTTGAACAGTCACTAAGTGAACTGTTGTAAGTCAAGGACTACCTGTACTTCATCACTTTTTTCCTTTGGGGGAGGGGTTCAAGTTTTTGACACCTTGCTAGGCGACTGGTGGTACTCGGATATTGCCATATCCTAAAAGTGGTACAATGGGTGAAAAGGTTGAAAAGCCCTGTCATAGATTAGTCCTCACTTACTGACTGCAATTGGGAGCAAGAACTCCATCACTAAGTGCTGCAATCGTGAAGGGAGATGTCACGAGAGATTTACATCAGTTGTAAAGCAAATCAGTGCAGGTCACTAAGGATGATGTCAGGTGATTGCGACTTCTAACGTCCGTCCCGCCTCCCCATTGGTTATGCTTGTCAGAAGCGGGGGAGGGAAGGAGGAAGGAAAGCCAAATAAATTCCACTGACTTGGGCTTTTATCAATGACATCTAATCAATTTACTGCTGGATCAGCAAGATTAGATCCTGGGCAAATAATCTTACGTAAGCCACGTCCAAAGAGCAGAGCTGAATGATCTCCAGGGCATTGCATTGCATGTAGCTTCCTTCCTACATCTCACTATTCAGCATGACTGGATTAGGAATCTATTTCTTTTCGCCCTTGGGCATTACAGCCGCCATCTCCTTGGGTGCTAGGTCGTCCTTAACCTACAACCAAAATTGGGACCGGCAAATTCATTGTTAAGTGGTGCAGTTGTTAATCGAGACACCACACGTGACATCACTGCAACTTTCCTTGCTGGTTTTCCCATTGGCTTTGTGACCTCGGGACGCACCAAGTGTTGTAAGTGCGAGCTGGTTGCTAAGCACCTGGATCGGGATCATGCAATTGTGGGGACACTGCAGTGGACGTAACTGTGAGGACCATGGTCCCTAAATAAATGGTTGTACGTCAAGGACTACTTGTAGAGCAGGGGTGTCAAACTCAATTTCATTGAGGGCCGCATCAGCATTGCGGTTGCTCTCGGGGGGGCGGGTGTGTGTGGCCAGGGTGGGTGTGGCCTACTGGGTGGGTGTGGATGAAGTGGGTGTGGCCTACTGGGTGGGCATGGCCAGCTCTACATCGTTCGCGTCAAGGGTGCCTGTGGGGGCCTGGGCAGGAGTGGGACAGATCTGAGGGTCTCTGGTAGAAGGGGGTGGGACCGGGGCAAGTGCCAAGGCATGGTCCACTGGAGGAACCTCACTGCCTGCTGAAATCCCTTCGCCAGAGCCCAAGTCGGATAGGTGAAGTAGGCGAGGGCCATTTGCTGGCCACTTCCAGGCGATGGTGCATTTTTTCATTCCTCACAAAGGGTGACACCTCCCCAGCATGCACCCAGGGGGCGGGGCCGACACAGCAGGGGCTGGTTCCTCGCTGGTTCCAGAAGGCCTTGTGGAGCTAAGACTGAATGCATTTCAGCATAGATGGCCACCACAAAATTGTACATTGGTTCCCGGCTGGCCTGGGCCAGGGCCAAGGTAGCGGGGGCCGTTCCCTCGCTGTTTCCAGGATGGCTTCGCGGGCCACATGAAACCACTTTGTGGGCCGCATCCGGCCCCCGGGCCTTGTGTTTGACATGTCTGTTGTAGAGGCTCTGAGGTCCAAGTGTTTTCAAGTCCTGGAGCAGAAAATGCTATTCCATATCTACACTGAGAACCAGGATCAGGCTGGCCTGGAAGCCTTACTACGTATTGGAGAACGATATAAGTTGTGTTCACAAAGGCACTCTGGCCTTCTAAAGTTTACCTCTGGCCACAAAAAAAATTCCAGGTTTACCAGTAAAGGAGAATATTTGTAGCTCAGGGTTTGAAATGAGGGTTCCTTGGTGCTCTCTGAGCTTGGTTGTTTTCTTGCAGATGTTTCATTACCCAAACTAGGTAATATCATGATCATATTATCTAGTTTGGGTAATGAAACATCTGCCACAAAGCAAGCAAGCTCAGATGGCACCAAGGGCCCCTCATTTCCAGATGGTGGGTTTTAACAGTGGCAAAGGGGAGGGAAGTGATCCACACCTTTAAAAAGCTTGTGGATTCCTACTGTTAAATTCAACAGGCCCAGGAAGTGGTGAATTCTCTCCTCTTCCACAATTGGTGGCCCATAGACCCACTTCATGTTTTGGACTCTCTAGACAACACTTCTGCTGTGGCTGGCGCATGGCATCCTTTACAAGTTTGGTTTTCTGTGCAAGAAAAGCAGTGGTATTATAGCTACCGCCACCTACAAGGCCAGAATACATTAATCAGCACGACAGTATTACCTTTAATCTTATTTTAATATCTTTATGGAAGGTCTGTAGTCAAAGGTATTCTGTTTTCTGCTTGGTTCAGCATTGAAGAGGCAGTAATAGAACAAGTACTTCTTTATTGAAGGTCAAAACAGAAACTATCAAGCATTGCTCCACCCCTATTTATACATTCAGCTCTGGGCGGCATCAGCCAATGAGAGCACAGTATTCTCCCGCTCAAATGCATAATTAACAGTCTTGTAGACAGAAGTCTGGCTAGCAGGCCATGTGGTCTGCTAACTGTTCCTGCACAGATCTCAGCTATCTGCTCCATAAGTTAAACTCAATACATTACACCCCTCCCCCCTGGCTCTTTGACACTTACAAAGCATTGTTTGTTGTTCAAAGATTACACACATTCAAAAGGCACCCTGTCACTCAGTGGTACAAAATCCTTACCATACACTGTTCAGTATTTAAGAATACTTAAAACATTTCAGTTTGTAAGAAAACACATAAGCATTCAATTTTCAAAGAAACATACATAAGCATTTAAGTTTGCACTAAAAAATACATAAGCATTTTAAGTTTGCAATGACAAAAACCTTACGTAGTCCTTGAAATATTTCGGTGGGTCTTTCGCCCGCTCCGAACGTCTCGGAGCTGCCACTAGCTTCCGATCTGCAAGCTCGCCTGCCAGGCTCGGCAGACCGGGGCTGTGTGACCCATCCAATTCGTGAAGGCTGGCCTGTTCCAGTAGACCCAAGCCTGTGTCCATTTCCCTTTGGTTGGCCTGTTCTGGTAGGCCTGAGCCAGAGTTCCGTGGTGGCGTAGAATCCACCGGATCGGCATGGAGAGCCAATTGAGAGCAATGTCCTTTGGACACAGCCGATTGAGAGCAATGTCCCATGGGCGCAGTGCCTGAGTTAGGAGCAGCCTCGTTGGCAAAAACCCCATTTGGCAATCGCAAGGTCCCACTTTTGCTGAGAGACTCAGATGCACGATCGCGATTGTGTTCCTCCTCCCCCTCGAGAGCAGAGCCAGAAGCGGAAGAGTGGCGTGGTAACCTCCAACACAGCTGGTCAATGTGCCTGCGGAGCACACGGCGTCTTCCAGGCCCACTTTGTATGAGAGTGGCCCTGACACCTTGCAAACCACAGCTACCACCTGTCGTGATTCCGTGCCAGCCTGTGTTCCCAACGGCTGAGTCCGGGGAATCTGAGGAGGAGGAGGAGGAGGGGCCTGGGGAGCCATCGGAGTCGGGGGAAGGCTCTGATGAGCTCCAAGACTCACTTTCCAGTGGGGAGCCTGGCCCTTCCGCTCGTGTTCAGGATGAGATGCAGCTGGGTGGGAAAGCTGGGTTGGACTCGGAGGATGCACAGCTGGCGGAAATGAGAGATGCCCGCAAACGAAGACAAGCTAGGAGAGTAAACCAGAGAGAGGCAATGGGAAGACTCCGGAGAAGGCACTGAGAAGCCACACCTTGAGGACTGAATTACAAAAGGGGAATGTGTGGGCGGTGCTGGTTGCTGAAGGCAACCGTTTGTAAAGAACTTCCAGGGAACATGGTCTGTTTGTTTTACCGATGAATTTCTTGTTTGACTCCTGTTCTGTTTGCTTTTTTAAGCAATTATCTGTTGGAAAAGTATTCTGTTGTTTTTGTTTTGGAGAAAACTTATAAGGATTGTTTTTGAAATAAAAAGGGGTTGGTTTTTCCAGCCTACTATTAAAGAGGGGTTTGTTCTCGTGACGCAACAAGGATGGACATAGGCTGGGACAGAACACCACCCACAGTGCCCCTTGTCCCTCATGCAGAGAATCAAGGACTCTAGTCCTCAGTGAGGTCGGGATTACTACCCTACTGCCCCACAGAATACAACCCTTAAAGGTGGATAACTCATGCTTCCTTTTCCAGAAACTTTGGAAGTTAGGGCCGGGACAGATTTCCGGCCATCCTGTGAGCACCCAATTCAACACGCGGCTCAGCGAGTTGTCTGAAGCTGTTTCTGCAGCAACATCCCCTGCATTAAGGGGAGACTCTGGCAAATCCTGGATAGCCAGGATGTGGTTAGCTGGAGCAGGATCTGATTCTAATAGCGGTAGAGGCAACCTACTAAGGCCGTCTGTGTGGCCCATTTCTTTACCCGGTTTGTGAACCAGACAATAATCATAAGCAGATAAGAATATTGACCACCTCAACATTCTAGGAGAGATAATCTGGGGTGTCTGCTTGTTCATAGTGAACAACCCCAGAAGCGGCTTGTGGTCAGTGAAGACCGTGAAGGGGCGGCCATACAAAAAGTCATGAAACTTTTTTATGCCTGCCACAATGGCCAATGCTTCCCTATCTATTTGTGCGTAGTTGCGTTCTGCAGCAGAAAGAGTCCTGGAGTAATATGCTATAGGGACTTGTGTCCCATCAGCATTGAGATGATTTAACACAGCTCCGATCCCGTACGGGGATGCATCACACACGATGCTGACTGGCAACTGCTCATTGAAATGAGCCAACACCGCATTTGATAACAACAACACTTTAACTGCTGCAAAACTCCTCTCGTGGACACTCGTCCACTTCCATGGGGCCTTCTTGTCCAAGAGCTGATGTAACGGCTCTGCCACTGTGGCCTTGTGGGGGAGGAAAGCATGATAGAAGTTTAGGAGTCCCAGGAAGGCCTGAAGCTCTTCCTTCGACTTGGGACTGGGTGCCTGCTGAATTGCTTTGAGCTTGGATTCAGCAGGATGAATGCCTTCAGCATCTATACGAAACCCCAGGAATTCTGTGGAAGTGACTCCAATTTTGCATTTCTCCTGTTTGAGCTTCAGCCCCACTTCGCGGAAACGCCGCAAGATGGCCCGGAGCCTATCAGCGAGGTTTTCGACTGATTCCCCAGCTATGAGGACATCATTGAAATATGGGCATACACCCGGAATGTTGCGGAGCGTGTGCTCCATTACGCTCTGAAAAATCCCAGGGGCTACATTAACCCTGAACTATAACCTTCACACCTTAAAGGTTCCCCGGTGGGTTACAATAGTTTGGGCCTCAGCTGTAGCATCATCCACCGGCAGCTGCTGATAGGCCTGGGCCAAATCTAATTTGGCGAAAATGTGACCTCCTGTAGAGATGCCAAAATGTGGCTGACTACAGGCACAGGATAGGAGTGCTGCTGGAGAGCTTTGCTTAACGTGCATTTATAGTCAACACAAATGCGGACTTCTCTGTTGGCCTTAAGTGGCGTGACAATGGGAGTCTCCCATGGACTGCTATTCACCGGCTCTAAAATGCCTTGTTGCAACAGCTTGTCCAGCTCTGCATTGATTCTCTGCTTTAGGGCAAAAGGCACCCGACGAGGCTTAATCCATATCGGTGCAATTGAAGGATCTAACCATAGTGCAATTGGAGGCCCTTTGTACTACGATTTCCAAGGAACCCTTGAAATTCCTGAACTGCACCCCGAGTGTGGCCTCCCCCTTTATGTTTACCCGGGAATTTTGGAAGTCGGTTAAAACGAGGTTCGACGGCCTGAGCTTAACTCGTTTGCTGCTTCGATTACAAATCTACTGAAGTGTCCTTTGGGAAATTATCGATAGAGCTAAACCCGTGTCCAGCTCCATGTCAAAAGGAACCCCTTGCAACTTGACTTTGAGGTGTAACTTCTTGAGTAGGCCATGGGCGCCTGTCTTAAACAAGCTCCTTCTACTTGCGCAAAACCCCACCCTATTTTGACTGGGGACCACGGTACCTTTCCGAGGCGACTCTTCTGATGAATGTTCTTTCCTGCAACCCAAACAAACGGCGGCGATGTGGCCTTGCTTGCCACATGCCCGGCAAGTTGCTGTGCGGAACCGGCAGTCAGCCCATTTGTGACGGCCTCCACACCCAATGCAACGAAAGAAGCTGCCTTGTCAGGTTGCCATTGAGGCCGTCTTTCTGGAGATTGCTGCAACCGATCAACTTCGTGGTCTGATTCGGGTCTTCAACTCTCTTGGCGTCCTCTTGGTGGATGGCCTCCGTGCAAGGAGAGTTCTTGGAGAGCCGCAAGGCCTTAACAGCTCCGCCTGCTGCTTCTTTGGACATTATCTCCCTCAACACATCTTGAAATGAGATAGTCTTTTTAGCAAAGATCTTCTGTTGTAGTTCTCGGCTCCTTAGACCACAAACTAAGCGGTCCCGCAGCCTTTCTTCAAGATCTTTGAATTCGCATTGCCGTGCAGCTTGGCAAAGAGCGGCTATGAAGTTGGCTGTTCGAAGGCGTGCCACCAAGCGATGACCAAAAGCTTGGGCTCAAAATGTTCTTTGAGCATCTTCTTAAGTTCTGCGTACGCAATGGACTCAAGCGGCGCTGGTGCAACCAAATTCTCTGCGATGTCGAATGTTGCTTGACCGCAAACACACAGCAGCATCACAGCCTTCAATCCGTCGTCTCAAACTCGCAGGTAGTTTTCAACTCCCGTGACGTAGGAGCTCCACCTCTCTGGATGAGTGACGTCAAATTCAGAGAGTCTTCCTATCTTCGCCATGGTTCTGCGGCCTGTTCAATGCCTTGTGCTGCGCAGGCTTCTGTGGGACTTCCAGGGCGGATCCTTGGAAGCACTCTCCTTCAGCGTTTCCGTACTGGCAGGATAGAGTGGGGGGGGGTGGAACGCCGTTCCGACCAAGTGCTTGCTAGGCCTTTCCCCCGTAGTGACTCAGCTCTTCGAATTGCGGCAGCACGATCCCACCTTCGTCACCAATATTCTGTTTTCTGCTTGGTTCAGCATTGAAGAGGCAGTAATAGAACAAGTACTTCTTTATTGAAGGTCAAAACAGAAACTATCAAGCATTGCTCCACCCCTATTTATACATTCAGCTCTGGGCGACATCAGCCAATGAGAGCACAGTATTCTCTGGCTCAAATGCATAATTAACAGTCTTGTAGACAGCAAGCCTGGCTAGCAGGCCACGTGGTCTGCTAACCTTTCCTGCACAGATCTCAGCCATCTGCTCCATAAGTTTAACTCAATACATTACAAAAGGTGCCTCTGTGCTGTTGTTCGGCTCTTGATAATGAATCTCTTTTTTCACAAACGGAGGCGAATATACATGTCCCAGGATAATGTTGCAGGATCCAATCTGTGTCTGTCACTAGGACCAGAGGTTTAGTCTTCCGAACTTTCAGACCCGTGCTGGAGCCCATCCTCAGGGAACTTCTGTGTAGCAGAGTGTGTACTGTTCTGTGTGTGGTATTGATAGTGTCTGTTGCAAGTGGCTTTTTAGATGTTGATTGGAGTATGTTGATGGCTGGCTTTTAAGTCATTAGCTGTCTTTTGCTTGTGATACCCAGCGAGTGGTGGGATTCAGCCAGTTTGCACCGGTTTGGTAGAACCGGTAGCTAATTTTTTGTTGATTTTGGCGAACCGACTGATGCCCTAGCCCTTTTTTTGCAAGGCCCAGAATGGATCGCCGAAGTGCGTGGACGCCACTTCCAGAATTCCATTCTGAGCTGGAGAGGTTTCCCAGGCCCAGAACGGCCCACTGGAAGTGCGTGGACACCACTTCCAGAGGTCTGTTCTGGGCCTGGGAGGCCTCCCTGGCTCAGAACGGACTTCCAGAAGTGGCTTCTACGCACTTCCGGTGGGCCATTCTGGGCCAGGGAGGCCTCCCCACCTCAGAACGGACTTCTGGAAGTGGTATCCACGCACTTCTAGTGGGCCGTTCTGGGCCAGGGAGGCCTCCCCGGCTCAGAACGGACTTCTGGAAGTGGCATTCACGCACTTCTAGTGGGCCGTTCTGAGCCAGGGAGGCCTAACCGGCTCAGAACGGACTTCTGGAAGTGGCATCCATGCAGAGAACCAGTTGTTCAGGTATTTGAATCCCACCACTGAGCCCAACCCTTGCCTTCTAAACACTTGATAAACTGGTGGTAAATCAGCACTTCTGTTGACTGACAGAGGCGCCTGTTTCCTAGGCTTCAATCACAAATTATTCACTGGAAAGATCGCTTGGACGTGGGAGATACTTCCAATGTAATCTACCGAATCCCCTGTATGGATTGCCCCTGTGACTATGTAGGACAGATGGGGAGGCAGCTAAGCACCAGACTACAAGAACACAAGTGGGCGGTCAGACGAGGAGGTCCAAACTCATTGGTAGCCTCACATTGTAATGAACAAGGACATACATTCAATTTTGCAGCTACCAAGATTGTTGGATGAGAAGGCACAAAAACAGCCAGGGAAGTGATTGAAGCCTGGGAAACAGGTGCCTCGTCAGTCAACAGGAGTGCTGAGTTACCACGAGCCTATCAAGTACTTAGAAGGCGAAGGCTGGGCAGCACAAGCAAATGACAGCTAATGACTTAAAAGCCAGCCATCAACACACCCCAATCAACATCTAAAGAGCCACTTACAACAGACACTATAAATACCACACACAGAACAGCACACACTCTGCTAGGGAGAAGTTTCCTAAGGATGGGCTGTAGCACAAGTCCAAAAGCTTAGAAGACAAAGCCTCTGGTCCCGGTGACTGACCCAGATTGGATCCCACAATCTCTTTTTTTTCCTTCCAGCACAACTTCCAGAATCCCAGAATCAATTGAACAAAAAGATTTTTTTTAAAATGCCAACAACAACAACAAAAAGGTTTTAAAGAGTCTCTCTCCTTTGCCCATTATCCCTTACTTATCACTGCAGTGGAAAATTTGCATAGGACTGGAAGACCGAAGGAGAAAAGGTGGAGAGAACTGCGTTCAAATCCTCCCATCATTAGGAAGTGCTCCATGTCATGGCTCAAACTAGCCTGCCTGACAGAGATGTTGTAAAGATGGCAAAAATGAGACCCCCCCCAATCTCGAGAGGTCCTTGTGCCCTCTAAGCTTGGCTGTTTCCTTGATTTGGATATTGTTTACTTCTTGATTGTTGGTCTGATGTTAATCTTGGTGAATCTATGCTTATCTGGGTGTTGATTGCCAGGTGGGGAGGTGTTTCGGTCTTTTCGTTCCTTTTTTTTGACGTGTGGATTGTGTCTTTTGCACAATATGTAGATGTTGTGTATGTCTGTGTGTCCATTGATGGACAATTGGTCAGATTGCCAGGCCTCTGGGAATTCTCTAGCGGTTTTGGGGACTCGCCTTGTTCTAGGATGGCCACACTTTCCCAGTTGAAAGTATGCTTAAGTCTGTCCCTATGTTGTGAAATTAAAGAATTTTCACCATGTCTCCTGAACCAACCAAACACCCCCCCCCCCAAGGATCACTCCCACCAACACTGAACATGGCAAACCCCTAGAACAGTGATGGCGATCCTTTTAGAGACCGAATGCCCAAAAACTGGCCCCGCCCTCGCTCCATCCCCTGTCCCGCCCCCATCCTGCCTGTCTGCAGGACCACTCACCGCCTCTAGGGCCCGCCGCAGATTGCCCAGGCAGCCCAGCAGCGCCATGGTGGTCATGCCCTCTGCCCGCGCCCTGCAGCATCAACTGTGTGTGATGGGGCGTGAGGGCAGAATCTTGTCTACGCTGCCTGGCTGCCATGTCCTTGGCTGCGCTGCTCTGCGTGGGCCATGCTTGGGGGCGACTCTCCTCCAGAGGGGCTGCTGGTGAGGGGGTCGCGGGGGGAGGCAAGGCTGGGGCAACGACACGTGTGCCCACAGAGAGGGCTCTGAGTGCCGCTTCTGGCACCAGTGCCATAGATTCGCCACCACTGCCCTAGAATATAAAGTGAGAGCAAATCCCTTTCCTTACACACACTGTTGATGTTACCTAGTTTGGCTAAAGAAACATCTGCAAGAAAACAACCAAGTTCAGAGAGCATCAGGGTTTCTATTCTATTCTATTCTATTCTATTCTATTCTATTCTATTCTATTCTATTCTATTATTGTATTGTATTGTATTGTATTGTATTGTATTGTATTGTATTGTATTGTATTCTATTCCATTCCATTCCATTTCATTCCATTCCATTCTATTCTATTCTCAATATTCTATTCTATTCTGTTCTGTTCTGTTCTGTTCTATTCTATTCTCAATAAAGATTCTATTCTGTTCTGTTCTATTCTATTCTCAATAAAGATTCTATTCTGTTCTGTTCTATTCTATTCTCAATAAAGATTCTATTCTATTCTGTTCTATTCTATTCTCAATAAAGATTTTATTCTGTTCTGTTCTATTCTATTCTATTCTCAATATTCTGTTCTGTTCTACTATTCTATTCTATTCTCAATAAAGATTCTATTCTATTCTGTTCTGTTCTGTTCTGTTCTATTCTAAATATTCTATTCTATTCTATTTTGTTTTGTTCTGTTCTATTCTATTCTCAATAAAGATTCTATTCTGTTCTATTCTATTCTATTCTATTCTATTCTCAATAAAGATTCTATTCTATTCTATTCCATTCCATTCCATTCTGTTCTGTTCTATTCTATTCTCAATAAAGAGTCTATTCTGTTCTGTTCTATTCTATTCTATTCTCAATAAAGATTCTATTCTATTCTGTTCTGTTCTATTCTATTCTATTCTATTCTCAGTAAAGATTCTATTCTATTCTATTCCATTCCATTCCGTTCCGTTCCGTTCTGTTCTATTCTATTCTATTCTATTCTATTCTATTCTATTCTCAATAAAGATTCTATTCTGTTCTACTATTCTATTCTATTCTCAATAAAGATTCTATTCTATTCCATTCCATTCCATTCTATTCTATTCTATTCTATTCTATTCTATTCTATTCTAAAATTAAAACACTGTAGTACAAACACCGCATTTCAACCAGGAGCTACAAATACTCTCCTTTATTGAGATTCCCCCCCCCAACCCGCTTTGTCGCCCCCTAGTGGCCACCTCTATTCCACCTGGTAACCAAAAAGTATATGAACTTAATCAAGTTTTCTGCAATCCGGACCGAGTCAGAAACCGATCCCTGAGCCAGAGTGGCGGACCCCCGAGCCAGGCTAAAAGGGGGCTGGTTGAGGGGAGGGGTCAATATGCGGCGCGGCCTCTACCCCACCAATGCCGGGGAGGGGTGGGGGAGTTCAACCGATGGGCGGGGACCTTGACCAGCTGAAAGAGACAGACTGCAGCCGCCGGGAAGCAGCTGGGAGAGTTGCGATCTTTGCAGAGAAAGCGGACGGTCGGCGGTGGGTTTGCAGGTGCGTACGCGGCGGAAGACGGTGGCCGGAGCTGCCTTTTGCCTCTGAGCGCGTGCAGAGCGCGATTGCAGCCTCTGAGCGCGCGCAGAGCGCGATTGCAGCGAGTTTGGGGAGCTGGATGTAGTTCTCAACCCTGGCGACATATATATATGTCGTATATATATATATATATATACGAGTTGAACTTAGCTCCGCTCAATTTAGCTAAACCGACTTTCCTTTTTCTTGAAAAACTTCTCTACTCCCGCCCGCCCGCCCGCCAGCCAGGCGCTCTCTGGAGGTGACGAGTTACACTGCCCATCATCCCCGGCTGCCAAGGGTAGCAGGTGATGGGAGCTGCATCCTGAACGTCGGGATGCGCGAGGCTGATCGCGAGTGTTTTGGGGCTCTTGAAGCCGGTTTCCCGTTCTTTTGCAGGCTGGATGGCGTTTTCCCATCTAAAGATTAATTTGCAAAAGCGTCTTTCCTAGTTTAGGGTCGTTATGACTCCCCGCATTCGCCAAGTCCATAAGTTACAGTTTGCACCGCGAGGGAAGAAAGAATTCCATTCCCTAATTTGGGGAAAAGGCTTTGCTAGGATCTCCTGTGCGCACACACACACACACACACACACACAAAAGACGTGAGGTGTTATTCTTGCTCTGTTGGACGAGCCCTTTGGCTTGGCTTTCTTGCTGGAGCTCTCTGTTTTCTTCCGAAGGAGGGCAGTCATTCACCAAAGAAAGTTTTGGGAACACCCCCCCCCCCGCAGTGTTTCTCTGCAGGGGAGGGAGAAGAGAACACTTGTTTTGGCCTTACCTGCAAAAAAATGTGGACCAGATTAGTATTGGATGAGGGACCACCAGGAAATGCCACAAATGTGGGTTGGGCTGGGATCCGAGAGGAAGTCAGTGGCAAACTATGGCTATACGGAAAATAGCTTGGATGGATCCAGGTACTTGGCTATCATCCCTTGTCCCCCTCCCTGTTCTCCAGCTCTGTCTTTGTTTCTCAAGACAAATTGTGCCTTCGCACCTTCTTTACAGGCGATTTCCCGCTAGTAAATCTTCCCAGCCACACCCAGGCTGTCCCTACAGTGATATATAGCTATTCCTCGACTTACATCCGTCCATTTAATGACCATGCAAAGCTACAAGGCCACTGGAAAAAAAAATGATCGATTTTCACACTAATGACCGTTGCGGCATCCCCACGGTCACGTGTTCAAAACACGGGTGTTTGGCAACCGGTTCATAATTAAGACTTACTTTGGCCCGACCTTGGTTAGAGGGCTCTGCACATGCTCTGGCTGGCCTTTGCGGTTCCGAGGGTTGGGTCCCCAGCCCTTGGCATAGCGTGGGAGATGCAACCTGGCCAGCAGAGAATCAAATGGCAAAGTTATTTCCCATGATTCAGCGGCTGCATTCCAGAAGGGACACCGGTCAATTAAAATTGAGTCTCTCACACACAGAATAAAATACAGGTTGTCCTCGACTTAACGACCACAAAATTTCTGCCGTGCAGTTAATGAACATCAAAAAGAGGCGAAGCATCAGTTGGGTGGGTTGTGGCGCCATGTTGAATTTTTGGACCCTCCCCTCCGCTTTGCAGATGTCCCTGCTCTTAATAGATTGCTTAGGATGCTGAACACAAAACCCAGCGACGTTTCTTAATTCAGGCTCCGATTGGGACCCACCTAATGAATGAATAAATGCTGCCTTAGTCTGAGCAGGCCCGGACAACACTCCTGCCGTTGCATTCGGTTATGTGTTTTCAGATATGCATTCCTGCAAGATCTGTTAATTACTGTAGCTCTGTTGGGCGAGACTCAAGTTTTGCTACCTGAAATAGTTTTAAGCTACAGGGCTATTTCCACCTGCCTGGTGTGGTCCCCATCAGAGGGCTGAGATACCTGTAGGGCAGAGTTTCCCAGCCCCTGGCCACTTTAAGAGCTATGGTCTTCAACTCTCAAATCAAATCAAATCAAATCAGAATAGAGCTGGAAGGGAGCTTGGAGGTCTTCTAGTCCAGCCCCCTGCTCAGGCAGGAAACCCTATACCATTTTGGACAAATGGCTGTCCAGTCTCTTCTTAAAAACTTCCAGTGTTGGAGCATTCACTGTTTCTGGAGACAGGTTGTTCCACTGGTTAATTGTTCTAACTGTCAGGAAGTTTCTCCTTAGTTCTAAGTTGCTTCTCTCCTTGATTAGTTTCCATCCGTTGCTTCTTGTCCTGCCCTCAGGCACCTTGGAGAATAGCTTGACTCCCTCTTCTTTGTGGCAGCCCCTGAGATTTTGAAACACTGCTATCATGTCCCCCCTCATCCTTCTCTTCATTAGACTAGACATACCCAATTCCAGCAACCGTTCCTTATATGTTTTAGCCTCCAGCCCCCTAATCATCTTTGTTGCCCTTCTCTGCACTCTTTCTAGAGTTTCAACATCTTTTTTACATCGTGGTGTAAAAAACAAAACTGGATGCAGTATTCCAAGTGTGGCCTTACTAAGGCCTTGTAAAGTGCTATTAACACTTCACGTGATCTTGATTCTATCCCTCTGTTAATGTAGCCTAGCACTGTGTTGGCCTTTTTGGCAGCTGCAGCACACGGCTGGCTCATATTTAAGTGATTGTCCACTAGGACTCCGAGGTCCCTCTCACAGTTACTACTATTGAGCAAGGTACCCCCTATACTATCCCTGTACATTTGGTTTTTCTTGCCTAAATGTCGAACCTTACTTTTTTCACTATTGAATTTCATTTTGAAACTTTTTCCAAAGTTTCAAGGTCTTTTTTGTAATGTGGTGACCATGCTGGCTGGGGAATTCTGGGAGTTGAAGTCCAGAGGTCTTAAAGTGGCCAAGGTTAGAGAAGCCTTTTTAAAGAAATTGACAGCTTTTCTGTGTACGTCTTTAAGGAAATTGACAGTTTGTCTGCATACACGCAGCTGTTGAATTATCCACGACTGGGTTCCCTGTTTTAGGAGAATAATAGGAGGAAGGGAGGAAGGGAGTTCTAGAAAGCTAGAACTCCCTTCCTCTGAGAGTAAAAGAGTGTGCGTATAATAAGCGCACTGACCTTTCTTCCATAGCAATGGGGAACTCAGCCAAATAGCTTGGAGGATATAAATGTCAGATGACATGGGGGGAGAGAGCTGACTCGTGCATTTTCAGGTTGTGCAAATCGGTGGAAGAGGTGTCGAACCGGGCAGGAGCAGGCGATAAGAGTCTGTTTGCAAATCTCCCAATGCTGCCCTTATTTGGCACCGTCTTTCCCAGCATGCAATTCTGCAAATCCCATCCCCTTACTTAGCACTGCTTTCCCCTGCACTGATGATTTTATTGATTACGTGGCATCAAGTCATTTTCAATTCCAAGTGGCCACGTGGGTGGGTTTTCTCCATCAGGATCTCTCCCCAACCTTGTCTTTCCCTTCTTCCAAGAGGGTCCCCCATTTCCATCATAACCTTACTGTGGAGCATCCTCTTTTTCTCCTTCTTTCCAACTTTCCCAGGTTTCAAGCCTTTTCCAGATGTTCTCTATCCGTGTGGTTTTCTTCATAAAAATATTGAAAATATTATTAAGCAACGATTAAAAAAAAATACAGGTACAAGCACCCGCAACTTCTGAAGGCAAAGGCTGTTACACTGGTTAATTGTCCTCAATGTCGGGAGGTTTCTCCTTAATTCCAGGTTGCTTCCCTCCTTGATTAGTTTCCATCCATTGTTTCTTGTCTTGCCTACTGGTGCTTTGGAAAGAGGAGGAGGAGGAGGAGGAGGAGGAGAGGGTGTGTTGTCTTTCACAATCATTTATGCAAGCTGGCCTCTGAAGCAAAGGTAGGTGTGGAAATATTTGTTTTTACAACCTTTGCCAAGCTCTCTTAACCCCTGCATTGTTTTCAAGGAACTTACAGCTTCCTCTATCGCTGATCCTTGATTCTCCCTAGGTTAATAGCAGGCAGTTATTGGGATATAGGTAATCCTGTAAATATGGGTCAGTTGCCAAGCATCTGAAATTTGATCACATGACAAGGGGATGCTGCAGTGTTTATATTATTTTACAGAATAACAAGAGTTGGAAGGGACCTTGGAGGTCTTCTAGTCCAACCCCTTGCACAAGCACGAGACCCCTATACAATTTGGGACAAGTGGCTGTCCAGTCTCTTCTTAAAAGCCTCCAGTGATGGAGCACCCACAACATCTGGAGGCAAGCTGTTCCACGGGTTAATTGTCCTTACCGTTAGGAAGTTTCTCCTTAATTCCAGGTTGCTTCTCTCTTTGGTCAGTTTCCAACCATTGTTTCTTGTCTTGCCTTCTGGTGCTTTGGAAGAAGGAGGAGGAGGACGGGGTGTGTTATCTTTCACAATCATCAAGCTGGCCCAAAGACCTCTGAAGCAAAGTGATTCGTTTCCATCCATTGTTTCTTGTCTTGCCTTCTGGAAAATGGGTTGAATGGATCTGGATGGAATCTGAAGAGATCTTAGGGGATTTAGTGCCCTTGTAACTCTGAATGTCACTAAACAAATGGTTGTAAGTCGAAGACTGCCTGTATTTGATTTTTAGATCATGCCTCACTGATTTGGGGTTGGGGGGGTGTACACCATACTAAAAAGTTTTCCAAGAGAGCCAATGGGGTATAGTAGTTAAGGGGTTAAATTAGCAGCTGGGAGGCCCAACATTGTCTCCCAGGCCAACCTACCGCACAAGGTTGTTGTGGAGAAAAGCAGAAGGTTTGAGTGTAAAACATTCCGAAATTAGGTCGACTTATGTTACAAATAGAATAAAACAATCATTTGGGTGAATGTTTGAAAAGTTCGCTTTGGTGGTAAAAGGTTGCTTGGGAGAATTGAATTGTCTAAAGCAGTGTTTCTCAACCTTGACAATTTTAAGGCATGTGGACTTCAACTCCCAGAATTCCACAGCCAGCAATGCTGGCTGTGGAATTCTGGGAGTTGAAGTCCACATGCCTTAAAATTGCCAAGGTTGAGAAACACTGGTCTAAAGCTTCTTTAAAAGCCGGTGTGGAGGATGGTCCTCGGGGTCAGCAATGAGGATGCGGAGGCCCGTCTGCAGGAAGAGAAACCTTGGGAATAATAACCATACAGGAAGAGTCATTTGTTTTCAGTTCTACATTCCAAAATAGCTGTATTTCTTAAGAACTTCAGCTTAACTCTTGTTAAACTGCATTATCTAGAGCGAATTCCTGAATGTGTGTACCAAAGTGAGGTGAAAAGTTCACCCTGTTTGAAAGTTTAAGGAATCAGGGCAGAGCTTGAGAATCCCTATGTATGGGCTTTGTTGTAGCAATAGCAATAGCACTTAGACCAGTGGTTTTCAACCTGTGGGTCGGGACCCCATTTGGGGTCGATCGACCATTTCACGGGGGTCGCCAAGCAAGGCTGTCCGCCATTTTTTTTGTCCATTCTTTTCCCCTTTTCCGGCAGGTGCCTTACCTCCCTTGGGCTGGGCCAGCTGGTGATCGGCCTGCTCCGTCTCTGCCGCTTGTCAGCTATACGCCTCGGCCGGCGCAGGGGGCGGAACCACGCATGCGCGGCGCTCCCGGACAGGGAAAGTCCTCGACTTACGACTGGTTTAGTCCTCGACTTACGACCGGTTTAGTCTTTGACTTACGACCGGTTTAGTCCTTGACGTACGACCGGTTGGGTAGTCCTCGACTTACAACCGGTTTAGTCCTCGACTTACGACCGGTTTAGTCCTCGACTTACGACCGGTTGGGGTCGCGGCATTAGAAAGGTTGAGAACCACTGACTTAGACTAATATACCGCTTCACAGTGCTTTACAGCCCTCTCTAAGCGGTTTTACAGAGTCAACCTATTGCCCCCCCAAAAATCTGGGTCTCCATTTTACCGACCTCAGAAAGATGGAAGGTTGAGTCAACCTTGATCCAGTCAGGACTGAACTGTCGAACTACTGGCAGTCGGCAGTCAGCAGAATTAGCCTGCAGTACTGCATTTTAACCACTGTGCCACCAGGGCTCATGTAACTTGGTAGATTTTGATATCTTTCTCAAAACATTGTGTTAAGGGGCCTGGGGCCGTCCTGATTTTAACTTTAGGTAATCCTCGACTTACAAATCCAAATTTTCCCATTGCTAAGCAAGACAGTTGCTAAGTGAGCTTTACCCCCTTTTACAACCTTTTTGCTACAATTGTTAAGCAAGTCGCTCCAGTTGTTAAGTGAATCCTGCGGTCATTAAGTGGATCTGTCTCCCCCCCTCCATTGACTTTGCTTGTCAGACGCTGGCTGGGGAGTTTCAAGACGGTGATCACATGATCCCAAGACAGGTGCAACTGTCTTAAGTACATGCCAGTTTCCAAGCACCCAAATTTTGATCACATGACCCTGGGGATGCTACAATGGTCGTGACTGTGACAACCCATCATAAGCCCCTTTTTTTTCAGTGCCGCTGTAACTTTGAATGGTCACTAAATGTACGGTTGCAAGTCAAGGACTACCCATACGTTGATATTTCTCATTCAGAAGGGCTTCCATGATTAATTCATTTTTGAAATTATTGGAGTTGGAATGAGTGGCTGTCTAATTTCAGTAATAGCTTTGCTTTCTGAAGAAGAGAAAAAAGTTACACAAAGGGAAAAAACAGACCAACCTATCAAAAATAGTGCCATAAAAAACAGTATAGAAACACAAGTTAAGATAGGCAAGAAAATGATAAGTGAGCACCTGTCCAGCCTAGACGAGTTCAAATCACCAGGACCAGATGGATTACACCCCAAGGTTCTCAAGGAACTGGCAGATGTGATCTCAGAACCACTGAACT
>NW_015387582.1:61225-70365 GCF_001527695.2 Protobothrops mucrosquamatus
GAGGGGGGACATGATAGCAGTCTTCCAATATCTCAGGGGCTGCCACAAAAAAGAGGGAGTCAAGCTATTCTCCAAAGCGCCTGAAGGCAGGACAAGAAGCAACGGGTGGAAACTGATCAAGGAGAGAAGCAACTTAGAACTAAGGAGAAACTTCCTGACAGTTAGAACAATTAACCAATGGAACAACCTGCCTCCAGAATGGTGAATGCTCCAACACTGGAAGTTTTTAAGAAGAGACTGGACAGCCGTTTGTCTGAAATGGTGTAGGGTTCCTGCCTGGGCAGGGGGTTGGACTCGATGACCTCCAAGGTCCCTTCCAACTTTATTATTATTATTATTATTATTATTATTATTAATATTCTGTATATGCTTAGAAACACTTATCTGTTTTTGAGTGGCTACTGAAGGTAAAACCTATTGATTCTCTGAGCTCCTTTCTCTGCGAACACAGCTTGCTAGCCCCAAAAAACAATAAAGAACATTAAGGCATGATGTAATGGTCTACCCATAATTTTGCAGGATGGATTCCCATCAGACACTGGATCACAACTGATCCCCATGTTAACCTAATGTGCAGTGTAAACTCACATTCTTTCCTAACAAAGAATGAGGCTCTTTTAAACACACTATTTTTTTGCAATGATTTTATTAAACATAGCAATTAAACTAAAACAAACTAAAAGAATATAAAAGAAAAAACAGAGAGTGCAGAAAAGGAAAAAAAAAGAAGGAAAAAATAAAATAAGGAAAAAGAAAAGAATTATATAAAGAAATGACTTCCCCCTTCATCACAACTATAAATAATTTTAATAAGTTACCACATTATCTTAAAATGCAATAAATGATGTCTTCTTTCCATATCATTACCTCTTAACTATGAACAAATCTTCTTAAAGACGTTATTCAGTCCTAGTCAGCAAAAGTCTATTAAGGGATACCAGAAATAATAACATTATGTATTTCAACTTTGGTCAAATAAACCCAATTGACATTCTTTCCTTTTCCTTTTAACAATCTTAATTTTTAATCTCTTCAAATAATGTCCTAGAACTTGAATTCTTTTCATATTTTTTTTCTTTGTCCATTCTCCCAAAAGTCTTCAAAGTTTTAATAAAAGCCTCTTATGCAAATCTAATTTAGGAAAGCTACCCAGGTCATTCTTTCAGTTGTAATTTGTATATCCTTTTTAATTACTGTATTAAGTCATTAGAGAGTCAGCTTGATGTAATGGTTAAATTGCTGCCCTAGAAGCCTCAAGAGAAGATTGTGAGTTTCAGTCCTGCCTAGATTCTCTCTCTCTCTCTCTCTCTCTCTCTCTCTCTCTCTCTCTCTCTCTCTCTCTCTCTCTCTCTCTCTCTCGTAAAATTGGAAGTGTCTTGGTGACGTTTCGACGAAGTCCCATTCGTCATCTTCAGGCTGGTGTCTTCAGCTTCGTGCTTCGCAGAAACACCAGTTTCTTGCTGTTGAGCGACCAAGCCAGCCTACTCGTTAGCTGCACACCCAAGAATTTGATGCTGGTAACCATCTCCACAGGTGAATCGTTAATACATAGAGAAGTGTGGCTGTGCCTGCCTTTTCTGAAATCGACAATGATTTCTTTGGTTTTTCTGGTATTTAAAACTAGGCTGTTTTCCTTACACCAGTTCACCAACCCCTCAACCTCCTTGCGGTAAGCTTCCACCTTGTCATCCTGAATAAGGCCCACTACTGTTGTATCATCTGCAAACTTCACAATATGGTTGGTGACAAACCTAGCACAACAGACATGGGTCAACAGGGTGAACAGCAGCGGACGTAAGGCACAGCCCTGAGGAGAACCTGTGCTCAAGAAAATGGTATTAGAAGTATTTGTTCCAACTTGCACATATTGGGGCCTGTTGGTAAGAAAATCAAGAATCCAATCCACACAAACATCAAAAGGGAAACGCAAAGGCCCTTTTTCAAAAGGCAACTGGACTTTGTTTTTTCTGAAGTCAGTCAGAAATGAAGTCAGTCAGAAATGAAGAAACGTCTTGGATGAGAAGCGAAACGTCTTCAAGGAACATAGAGCCCAAAAAGCACCTTTTGGACAACCATGACCTGGATGACTGAGAATCTCCATAGACATCAAAAGGCAAACGAAATGTTCCAGAATCTTTTGGGGTACAGAGAAGAGCCTCAAAAAGAGACTGGACTGCCGCCTGTCAGAAATGGTATAGGGACTCCTGCTTGGGCAGGGGTTGGACTAGATCAGGGCTTTTCAACCTTTTCATCCATTGTACCACTTTCAGGATAGGGCAACATCCGAGTACCACCAGTCGCCTAGCAAGGTGTCAAAAACTTGATGACCAAAAAAAAAAAAAAAAAAAAAAAAAAAAGGAAAAAAGTGATAAAGTACAGGTAGTTCTTGACTTACAACAGTTCGCTTAGTGACTGTTCGAAGTTACAATGGCACTGAAAAAAGTGCCATCCAAGCCACAGCCGAGCAAGACACCTGCCTGCCCACCTGGCGGCGCTCTTCCTCCTGTCCGAGGTTTTCATTGTTGTGAGCATTTCTGTTGAGGATTGGCAGTGGGGGTGGGGTGGGGCGGTATCTGGTTCCCCCCCCCTGTCTACTGGGTGGTTGCAGCAGGTTTTGGTCACTTCACATAGCCCTGGGACACTGTGACCCTCATAAATATGAATCAGTTGCCAAGCATCTGAATGTAAATCAGAAGACCCTGGAGATGCTGCAACATTCCAGCTGATCGGCGCTTTTTCTGGACTCAGCAGAAGTGCCAGGATCAGTACAGAGCTCCAGCTGGAGCCTGGTGCTGATCCTGGCACTTCCACTGAGCCCTGACAGCCCCAAAGAAGTGCTGATCCTGGTGCTTCCGCTGAGCCCTGACAGCCCTGCAGCTCCAGCCATCTCTCGCTCAGGCTTGTGCGGTGCTGCCACCGGTTCAGCTCATTCCCCTCCCCCGCTACCACTTTTCTAGGATGGTCACGTACCACCTGCCAGGTGCCAATGTACCACAGGTGGTACCCGTACCACTGGTTGAAAAGCCCTGGACTAGATGACCTACAAGGTCCCTTCCAACTCTTCTGTTCTTTTCTGTTCTATTCTACTCTTTCTCCATTTGGCTTTGAGCAGCAAAACCCGTGCTCTGTAGACTTCATTTCTGGGCAATCTCCCGGGTTAGCGTGCGTGAAAATATGCACATTGTATTTGGCACGAGAGTGAATTAGTGCATAGGTCAGATAAGCCAAGGAATCTACTGTATCTAATCATATCTCATAGTAGGTCATTCTCAGAATCCAATTACTGATAAAAGCAGTAGATACAGTATGTTTCCATCACGTGTTGCAGAAAACTGCCCAACTCTTATGTAAGGATGTCTGAAGCATATTGCCCTTAATATGCTTCTTCTTACACGAGACACACATGACGTTCCTTGTTTTTGGCTTGGTGGGATGACAGACCAGGACATTATGGATTTATTGAAGAAATCGTAGCCAACACCCTAGCTTGCCAATTCCTGTCAGGATTTAACAACCATTGCTTAGGCCTAGTTTTCTCCCCAGTGATTTGCTACAGACCACAAGTGTCTAGGCCAGGGGTAGGCCACCTTGGCTCTTTTATGACTCGTGGACTTCAACTCCCAGAATTCCTGAGCCAGCTTGGCTCAGCTTGGAAACCTCTCCCTTTCCCCTCAGCATGGCTGGCTCAGGAATTCTGGGAGTTGAAGTCCACAAGTCATAAAAGGGCCAAGTTTGAAGAGCCCTGCTTTAGAATTATATTTCCTAAAATTCCCAGCCAGCATGATGGAAGAATTTTGAAGCTGTAGTCCCAAAAGAGATGGAAGGCAGATGGTCAAGAAAGGCTGGCTTAGATCCAGGCACTGAGTTTGAACATGGCATAGGCCAGGGGTAGGCAAGCTTGGCTCTTTTATGACTCGTGGACTTCAACTCCCAGAATTCCTGAGCCAGCATGGCTCAGCTTGGAAACCTCTGCCTTTCCCCTCAGCATGGCTGGCTCAGGAATTCTGGGAGTTGAAGTCCACGAGTCCTAAAAGAGCCAAGGTTGCCTACCCCTGGTCTAGATTCACACATCAGAATTAGCCCAAACCTCAATCCACTGAGGTTAGCGCTGTTTCCTGAGATCTTTTCAACCGGCAAGATTGGGGAACTAAACAGCTTTTGTCTCTTATCTTTAGTGGGGGGGGAAAGGTGTTCCTTCATAATGTTTTGCAGTTTAGGGTTTGTCATCTTGGGCTCTTGCCATCCTGGAGTTGATGGGAGTTATAGCATTTTGGGAGCTATAGTATTTGGGGTGTTATGATATCTTGACAGCTGGGGGCTCCACCTGGGAAAAACTACACGAAAGGTTTGTGGCTGAAGGTTTCTACGGCAAAACAAATAAATAAATGTGGGTTTTGATGACAGAGAAGGGAAGGTAACTCTCTGATGCAGGAACCAGCAGACAAACCACAGTGAACAAAACTCCACTTCTTGTTCCCAAGCTGTGAGAAATAAAAGGGGTAATTAAGCTGTCACAGCCACCAGTCACGAGGACAGCATAGTACGGTACTGTTCAAACTCTTGGAGATAATCTGCTTTCTGTTCTCCGTGGCTGGGGTTTCTTCCCGTGCCCCAGTTCTCCTCCTCATTTGGGGGACATTGACGGTCACTGTGCAAGCAAGCAAACAAGCCTGCCCCAGCCACTGTCTCGCCACTCTTCCTCTTCCCTCTTCCCCTACACTTTTCCTTCTCTAATTTTGCTTCCCTCCCTCCGTCCCCATCATTTGTCACCCTCCTCTGGCAGCAGGTGCTGCGTTTCCCAGCCTTCAACCGCTTTGAAGGTGCCTTTCTGCAGATTTAACGCCAAGGTGCGGGGGAAATAAATCAATACGCTGTCCCGCTCTGCAGCTTTGATGGTTTAGCCCAGTGTTTCTCAGCTGCTTTAAGATGAGTGGACTCCCAACCCTCAGAATTTCCCAGAGAAACTCTGATTTAGCTTGCAAAAAGGGTTGACTTATTCTGTTTCCCATCTTTCTGCTGCCTGCCAAGCTGTTGAGCGTTTTCTGTGGAGCAAATGCTCTTTTTCCTTTCCTTTCCTTTCTCCTCTCTCCTCTCCTCTCCTCTCCTCTCCTCTCCCCTTTCCTTTCCTTTCCCCTCCTCTCCTCTCCCCTCTCCTCTCCTCTCCTCTCTCCTTTCCTTTCCTTTCCTTTCCTCTCCTCTCCTCTCCTCTCCTTTCCACTTTCCTTTCCTTTCCTTTCTCCTCCCTCCTCTCTCCTCTCCTCTCCTTTCCACTTCCCTTCCCTTCCCTTCCATCCTTCCTTCTCTCCTCCTCTCTCCTCTCCTCTCCTCTCCTTTCCACTTTCCTTTCCTCTCCTCTCCTTCTCTCCTCTCCCCTCCCCTCCCCTCTCCTCTCCTCTCCCCTTTCCTTTCCACTCCTCTCCTCTCCTCTCCCCTCTCCTCTCTCCTTTCTTTTCCTTTCCTCTCCTCTCCTCTCCTTTCCACTTTCCTTTCCTTTTCTTCCCTTCCTCCTCTCCTCTCCACTCTTCTCCTCTCCTTTCCACTTTCCTTTCCTTCTTCCTCTCCTTCCCCGCTCCTTTCCCCTCTCCCTTTCTCTCTCCTTTGGCTCTCTCTCCCTTTCCCATCCCCCTCTCCCTTCTTCTTTCCCTTTCCTTCCTTTCAGCAGTACTCCAAAGCCAAGAAGACATTCTGCTTTGAGGCTGGGGGATGTTTTCAGGACTCAGCCAGATCCTTCTTGCCTTGATCCTCCCCCCCTTCCTCCAATTTTTCCAACTAACACTTTGGCTTCTTTCTAAATCTCTCTCTTCTACCACCACCCCATCCGAAGAGAGCATTTGCCTTTTCTCAGGAAGTTGATGTCTGGGTAATAATAATAATAATAATAATAATAATAATAATAATAATAATAATAATGATGATGATGATGATGATGATGATGATGATGATGATGATGTTGGAAGGGACCTTGGTGGTCATCTAGTCCAACCCCCTGCTCAGGCAGGAAACCCTATACCAGTGATAGTGAATCTTTTAGAGACCGAGTGCCCAAATTGCAACTCAAATCCCACTTATGTATCGCCGGGTGCCGGGTGGGCGTGGCCTGCCAGGTATGGCTACGGTGGTCATGGCAGATGGGTGGGCGTGGCCAGGGTGGGCGTGGCCAGCTCAATGTTGCTCCTGGGGAGGGACGCCTGTGGGGGCTGGGCAGGGTTGGGGGAGATCCAGGGGGTCTCTGGCGGGTGGGGTGGTGGGCAGGAGGCTCATCCTGCGGGGCAAGGCAGGGCGAGGAGGCAGGAGGCAAGGCGAGGCAAGGCAGGGCGAGGGTGCCATTGTCGCAGGGCAAGGCGAGGCAGGGGCCGGGGCGGCTGCTGCCTGACACCCTCAGCCCCCACACACAGAGGCCAGCGAGCGCATGGATGCTGGGATGCATCCAGCCACATGGGACCTCAGCGAGTTAGCAGGCAGCTGGTTGAAGAGGATGGTTGCCATCTCCGGGGCATGGCGCGTGTGCCCACAGAGAGGGCTCTGAGTGCCGCCTCTGGCACGCGTGCCATAGGTTCGCCACCACTGCCCTATACCATTTCAGACAAATGGTTGTCCAATCTTTTCTTAAAAACTTCCAGTGTTAAAGCATTCACAACTTCCGGAGGCAGGTTGTTCCACTGATTAATTGTTCTAGCTGTCAGGAAGTTTCTCCTTAGTTCTAGGTTGCTTCTCTCCTTGATTAGTTTCCACCCGTTGCTTCTTGTCCTGACTTCAGGCGCTTTGGAGAATAGTTTGACTCACTCTTCTTTGTGGCAGCCCCTGAGATATTGGAAAACTGCTATCATGTCCCCCCTCATCCTTCTCTTTATTATATTATAAACATACCCAATTCCAGCAACCGTTCCTTATATGTTTTATATCTGTAAGAAACCAACATCGGTAAACCTGGCCAACTAGCTGCTAATCCTGCCTGCGTTCAGCTCTCTATAATTACTGTGGATGTCAAATAATAACTGGCAGGTGGTGTCACCTAACTTGAGTTGTTGGTGTGTTGTTTGTGAGCCCCTATATATTTATCTTTCGAGCCACACACATGTAATTAAAATAATCTGAATCATAGGGTGCATTTAAGGAGGAAAGGCTGGAGACATTCTTCATCTTACTTGTTTTCTTTTTCCAGCATTTGAAGTCTTGGACTTCTCTCCCCTGATACCAGAACTGGAAGTTATTCTGACAGTAACTCAAGAATGCAGATACCTGGTAAGTGTCTCATGAGAACTGGGAATGCCGGTAAGAAAGAAAACAGTAACTGCAATTATAAAATGCCTTACAGAGAACATCTTGTCTTTCATCTCTTTCTTTCTCCCGCTATACTAGTGAACTTTATAGATCCATTTCTCCATCCATCGTTTATATAATTAAATAGTGCAGAAAAAAAAGACAAAAACGAAGCAATAGGAAGAAAGTAACACAACAGTAAGAACAAAATTATATGTATCTCCGAACTCTTTTCAACTACGTAGCTATTATGCGGAAATTGATGGTTGGATAATGGAAATGGAATTTCTGCACTGTTACTTCTAGAAACCTAGTCTTCCGATGCTGGATAAATAAATTTATTGACCAGATTTCTTGGTGGATTGGCGTCTTGATGTTCCCCGTGAGTCACTTACAAACGTAGATTAAGTACTATGTGGACAATTACGATGCAGCATGCTCAGCCTTCATGAACACTGTTGTGGGAATTTTATATACGTATCTATTTGTAATATTAAATAAGTAGGGGAAGGGGCTCAGGAACAACAACAGAACTCTCTATCCAGAAAAATGCAGTGCTAGGAAGGGTTGGGATCCTGCACAGAACTCTTAATTTCCCAGACCTAGAAGACCTAAAATTGAGGAAGACACAGATCATCTAGAAGGGTGAGAAAGGAATTCTTATAATACGCTCCTGTTTTTTTTCTCTCTTGTCTGAATATTGATAGGACCTCTAGGTCTCCTGCTTTGGGTCTGGAATAAGGGGCAGGGGGATAACAGAATAACACAGTTGGAAGGGACTTTGGAGGTCTTCTAATCCAACCCCCTCCTCAAGCAGGAAACTCTATACCATTTCAAACAAATGGTTGTCCAGTCTCTTCTTAAAAACATCCAGTGTTGGGGCACCCACAACTTCTGGAGGCAAGTCGTTCCACTAATTAATTGTTCTAAAAGATGGGTCCCTTGTTATTATAACAAATACATCTGGTTTCGGGTTGCTTCCCTTTTGATTTTGCCCAACTAAATTCTCAAATCATTTCATCCTTCAAGTCCTCTTTTTTCAACTTCTCTGAGCCTTTTACCTCACTGTCTCTTAGATGGTGGCCTCTAAAAGCACAGTCTCTCTTCTGCTGCTTCTGTTATGATTATTATTATGGTTGATTATATCATAATTTCAGCCAGATGTTCAGACTGAATTTGGGAAGGAGTCCACCTATCGAGTCCTTTCCAAGAACCTGGGATAGGTAGATGTTGATGTTCGATGGTGTTAGAGGTACCGTCGCAGGATCTAAGCTGTTCTGAGTAAAGCTGCCTTTTGAAATTGACCGGTGGGGATTTTGTCAGTGCCGATGGTGTTCAAGTGGTGCTCAAGTTGTTTTGGGATTGCACCCAAGGCGCCTATTACTATTGGTACTACCCTTGCTTGCTTTTGCCACAGTCTTTCTATTTCTATTTGTTGGTCTTTGTATTTTGTTATCTTCTCCAGTTCTTTCTCTTCTATTCTGCTGTCTCCAGACACTGCCACGTCCACTATCCAGACTTTTTTGTCTTTCTTATCGACAATTGTTAAGTCCGGGGTGTTATGTTGCATGTGCTTGTCTGTTTGAATTCTGAAGTCCCAGAGCAGTTTAATTTTATCATTTTCTATGACTTTCTCTATTTTATGATCCCACCAGTTCTTGCTTACAGGCAAATGATATTTGTTGCAGATCTTCCAATGCACCATTGTTGCTACTTTGTCATGCCGCTGCTTGTAGTCCGTCTGTGCGATCTTCTTGGTGTTAGAGGTACCGTCGCAGGATCTAAACTGTTCTGAGTAAAGCTGTCTTTTGCAATTGACCGATGGGGATTTTGTCAGTGCCGATGGTGTTCAAGTGGATGTTTTGGAATTGCAGCCAAGG
>NW_015387582.1:70465-82613 GCF_001527695.2 Protobothrops mucrosquamatus
GGGAGAGAGAGAGAGAGAGAGAGAGAGAGAGAGAGAGAGAGAGAGAGAGAGTTCCTTATATGTTTTAGCCTCCAGTCCCCTGATCATTTTTGTTGCTCTTCTCTGTACTCTTTCTAGAGTCTCAACATCTTTTTTACATCGTGATGACTAAAACTGGATGCAGTATTACAAGTGAGGCCTTACCAAGGCATTGTAAAGTGGTATTAACACTTCACGTGATCTTGATTCTATCCCTCTGTTAATGCAGCCTAGCACTGTGTTGGCTTTTTTGGCAGCTGCAGCACACAGCTGGCTCATATTTAAGTGATTGTCCACTAGGACTCCGAGGTCCCTCTCACAGTTACTACTATTGAGCAAGGTACCCCCTTGCTCTGCTAATGTCCTTTCTTCCACTACCTCCTCTGGGCCATCAGAAAACGAGGAATAAATTTTATTTTTTATTTATGTATTAGTATCCTGTCTTAGTTGTTTTACAAGTAACTCCAGTGGCAAACATATCCAACATACCTTTCTCTTCTTATTTTTCTCACAACAACAGGATTCAGCCTTCCAGGCTGGGAAGGTGGGGAAATCCAACACAAAATAATTTGGCGTCTCCTCTTCTGTTGATTTGGAAAGTGCCGTTCAGACAGTCCAAACTAAAACTGACTATAAATGCCTTTTTTCGGGCCGCCACCTCACTGTTAATTCTTACTCACTTGGCAGTCAAAGGGCCTTACCTGTAGAAACAGAATAATTAAACATCTCCTATACAAGTATGCAATCGACTTACGATTGCAACCGAGCCCAACATTTTCACTGCTGAAGTTACTAAGTTGGTAACATGTTTGTTGAGTGAATCTGGCTTCTCCACTGATTTTGCTTGTCAGAAGGTTTACATTCAAATTGCCTAGCACAGGGGTCTTCAAACTTGGCCCTTTTATGACTTGTGGACTTCAACTCCCAGAATTCCTCAGCTAAGTCATAAAAGGGCCAAGTTTGAAGACCCCTGGCCTAGCATCTGAATTTGATGGTAGGGATTCTGCGACAATCGTTAAGTGGAGTAAACAGTCATTTTTTTCAGTGTCATGCCTTTGAGCGGTCACTAAATGAATCATTGTGAGTCGAGGACTATCTATAGTCTACTACAGGAACTTGGATGCTTGGATTGGAAAATAGAGCGTTCTTCGCACTGACTCTCCCCGTATCCTGAAACTCCCACAATCTGAGTAAAATTATATTTCTGTTTCTGTTGCCTTTGTGTTGATATTTTTTTTCTTAATCTTCAAATTGATCTTAACTATCTTCACAGAAGGTCCATCTCATTATTTGTACAGATTATTTTCTCTGCTCGGATTTGTTTTGACTCTTCAATTAACCTTATAATCCCATTATCTTCTCCTCTTGCCCAACTCTGCTTGGCTTCTTAGTCAGATATGACCACTCTGATCCTGCTGCTTGCTGAAATATTTTGAATCAGAGTTTAGTCATTGTCAGCTCGATTCTTAGGGCAGAGGCAAGATGCACATTTAATCATTCATGCCTCATTTGTTGACAGTACACAAATCCACTTTCTCGGGGCTTTAAACATGTTGAAAGGGGAGTATTCAAGTCTGCAATCCTCAAGAGAAATGTTTTTAAAAGGGAGGGATCAAACTTGGAAGCAGAAATGAAGTTGATCAGGATCCACCAACCCTTGTGTTCTTGGAAAGGTTGAAAAGATTTGTTTCCTGAGCCAGAACTGCATATAATCAGTGTGATATCACTTGTTCTCTCAGATATCCCCAGATACCAAGATTGACGGTGAGGTGAGGTGGGATGATATGATGTGCTTCATATTTAAGGTCAGATAATTCCCATCCATCAATGTTTAGCAAAGAAGGACTATTGCATCCTTCTATTTTGCAAAGCTGGGAATCTCGAAGGAAGATCTGTAACTTAGAATGGGTAGGGTTTATAAATGATCAGCATGGATTTCCTAATGTGTGGCTTGATGAGCTAATATATAGTTTCATTATTAAAATCAGCAAAACGTACCAATGAAAGTGTGTGCTGCCAGGATTACAACGATTCAGTGATGCCAGTTGTCTTTCATTGAGTATAAAATGGACATTGTGTGAAATTTTGCAGCCTCGTAATCTTGGTTAGAAAGAACTAACTTCCAGGCCTTTACAGGTACAAGAATGTCTGGCCAGGTTTCAAAGTAATTGCAAAAGGGAGGTGGTGTGCCCATCAACCAAAGTTAGAGTATAACCAAAAAATAAGTGAAGCATAATAAATACATGTGAAATACAGCCACATAATCCTGACTCTCTTAATGGATGGTTTCAATTTCTTTTGTTTAGTGTAATACTTCTCAACTAAAGCAACTTTAAGATGTGTCGACCTTCGTTCCCAGAATTCCTCTAGCCAGCTGGAGAAGTCTGGAAATTGAAGTCCACTCATCTTAAAATAGCTGAAATTGAGAAACACTGCTTTACAGTATGTGTACAGGTGGTCTTCAACTTATACCAGTTCATTTAGTGACCGTTTGAAGTTACAGTGCCACCAAAAAAGTGACTTATGACTGCTTTTCACACTTACAACTGTTGCAGCATCCCCTGGTCATGTAATCAAACTTCAGATGCTTGACAACTTACTCATATTTATGACGGTCGCAGTGTTCCGGGGGGGGTCATGTGATCACTTTTTGTGACCTTCTGACAAGCAAACTCAATGGGAAAGCCAGATTCAATTCGCAACTGTGCCACTATCTTAACAACTGCAGTGATACACTTAACGACTGTGGCAAGAAAAGTCGTAAAATGGGGCAACGTTCACTTACCGGTAACAACTGCCTCGTTTAGAAACAGAAATTTTGGGCTCAGTGGTGGTTGTAAGTGCAGGAATACCTGTATAGATTTTTTCCAGTCTCAAAGTCATTTAAAAAGTATTCTCCTTCAAAACATGCCCAAGGCCTGTTGATTTCGCTGACCTAATACATGTACGTTTCTCGGGCAACAATACTGAAGAAATTTGCCATTGCCATTTGTGTTTGACTCTGTAGACTCATTTTGGACCCCCGTAAAGGGATCCACTGGCCTCCCATCCAACAGCTAACCTTACCTGACTCTGCTTAGCTTCCCAACCCAAAATTCCCCAGATGCTTCCACCTGCTAAGGTTAAAGCAGTTTAGAATTCGACAACATCATAATTCTAAACCTTCTGCCATAGCTTAACATTCTTCTTACTGGGATCTTGTCAGAGAAGTGGATTTGCAATGGCCTGGCTTTTACAAGCCTGTATGAGAACATTGATAAAAGAGCCAAAGAAGATAAGTATTGTGAGCAATGTTCTTTCTCAGTTTTCCTCTTGCTGTGCTTGCAAAAACAGATCACCAAAGGTTAAAATCCTTTTGCTCAGGAGCTGCGTTTTTAAATTCAGCTGTCCAGCTGGTGAGTATCTGAATAGCAAGAATGTTGTTCACTCGAACACATCAGTAATAGTAACAGTATAACAGAGTTGGATGAGATCTTGGAAGTTTTCTAGTCCAACCCCTTCTTACTCAAGCAGGAGATCCTATACCATTTCAGACAAATGGTTGTCCAATCTCTTCTTAAAGTCCTCCAGTGATGGAGCACCCACAACTGCTGAAGGCAAGCCATTCAACTGATTAATTGTTCTTAGTGTCAGGAAATTTCTCCGTAGTTCTAGGTTGCTTCTCTCCTTGATTAGTTTCCATCCATGGCTTCTTGTCCTGCGTTTGGGTTCGTTGGAGAATAAATTGACCCCCTCATCTCTGTGACAGTCCCTCAAATATTAGAAGATGCTATCAAATCACCCCTAGTCCTTCTTTTTGTTAGACTAGACATATGCAGTTCCTACATCCGTTCTTCATATGTTTCATTAGCTTCCAGTCCCGTAATCTTCTTTGTTGGTCTTCTCTCCATTCTTTCTAGAGCAGTGGTTCTCAACCTGTGGGTCGGGACCTCATTTGGGGTCGATCGACCATTTCACGGGGGTCACCAAGCAAGGCTGCCCGCCATTTTTTTTGTCCGCCATTTTTTTGTCCGCCATTTTTTTCCCTTTTCCGGCGGGTGCCTTACCTCCCTTGGGCTGGGCCAGCTGGTGGTCGGCCTGCTCTGCCTCTGCTGCTTGCCAGCTACGCCTCGGCCGGTGCAGGGGGCGGAACGCCGCATGCGCGGCGCTCCCGGGCAGGGAAAGTCCTCGACTTACGACCGGTTGGGTAGTCCTCGACTTACGACCGGTTTAGTCCTCGACTTACGACCGGTTTAGTCCTCGACTTACGACCGGTTGGGGTCGCGGCATTAAAAAGGTTGAGAACCACTGTTCTAGAGTCTCAATATCTTTTTTGAATCAAGCTGACTAACCTTTCATACATACACAAACACTCACTTTTTTGTTATTCTCTTCTGCACCATGGTGATTATTAGAAAAGATTTCCAGTTCAGATTCTAATTTCTTTCCTTTCTATCGTGGGTTTCCTACTTTCGAAATGGTGAACAGTGTTTGATCTTTCTCTGTGCTTGTTTATTTTGCGACTGATGCTAAAAAAGACTTCTTTATATTCTCGGGTTCCCTGAGCTGACATTTCTCAGAACTCGATGTAAGCTGAAACTTCCAGTAAATGCTTATTCATTTTGATTGCTGGGCTACGTGAAATGCTCCAAATATCTTGTTATCCAATATTTAATACTCCAACCACTCTAAAAATTTCTTGAGAAGAGTTGTGATAAAAAAAAAAAGCCAAATCAAATACAACTGCTGCTGAGAGGGAGAAAACAAACATTTTTGATCAGTATTCAAGTAAAAGCTAAAAGATGAAAAAATGTAAATCAAAGTAAGATTGTTTCCTCTTGAACTGAGCCAAGACAGTTTATTTTCCATCCAAATATTTATCCTATGGAGTTGTTGGCAGGTCTCTATCCATTAGACTTGGATCCGGTATAGCCGGTAATTAATTTAGAATAGGCACTAAACAGGGATGTTGTTTTCTTTTTCATGAATCAGAACTACAATCATTCAAGATTCTGCTTTGAAAAAAATAAATAAAACACCTCTTTTCAAACAAATTAAGCTCTGGCTATTGCAGTTTGTGAACAGTTGTTGAAATATTTGAAGCCAATTCAGATTGTAGGTAGGATTAGAAGAAAGGGTTAACTAAAAACATCCCTTCCTCCTACATATTTAAGCAGCTAAGTAAATAGCAAAGATCCTCATTCTTTTTAATCTCATCTGCTTTTTTCTTTCTTCACTCATGATTTATAGATCTTGATTTCTATGATAAATGTGCCTCTGGCTTTCTTGCTGCTTCTGTTAAATATTAGGGAGTGTCTGCTGGATTTGATAGAGTCTACATCTTACCAAGGTAATTTGAATCAGTCTTCAGAAATCTAAGCAAGATGGGCCAAGGTGAATTTAGTCTGCTCAAGTCCTCAGTGTGATGTAGGCCTTGACATGTTTTTCCAGCTCTTTGGAGTGTTGAAAAAGGAGTTCTAACAATAAGGTCTTTAACGGCTGATCTCTGTCAAACTAGGTAAAACAGAAAGTGGGTCAGAGTGTTTTGGTTTCTGTGATTTACAGAAACTGTCTCTACAGTCAAACGATCAAATTGGCCAAACAGGCTTGCTTATTCATCCTACGCAGATATCACAAAAACTGGATTCTGTTTTGTCTCCTTTTGCATTTGGGTATGGATGCAAAGCCATCTCGAATATAATGTCATGGTTCCGAAAGATGAAACTCTTCAAAGAACTTTGAGGCTTTGTTTACCTTAAAGAATCTTTAATTGAGCAACATAGCTTCGGCATGTACATAGGCGAAGCCAAAATCTGAATTCTCCTCCCCTAAACACATAGTATCGAAGCATAATTCACTCCTTCATTTAACACTCATTAATCGCATTCTCCAATTAGTTTGAAGTGCTAACTTTCCCTCCTGTTCCATAACCGCCATTTCTTATCTTCTCTTATTACAAACAACCTTGAAGAATACTCTACTGAGATATTGTTATGTCTAACTAATCCCCATGCACGTTCTTCCCCCTCCCCTCCAGCATCATCTCATTCTAACTCTAAAAGTAATGCACAGGTTAAAGAGAAAATGGCTAGGTCTTCATATATTGTCAAAGCAAGAACATCCGATGTTAGCAGTGTTGACAGCAAGGCTCAACCAGAAACTGAGTTAAAGTCGCTTAGTTCGTTTGCCAAAACTCTAGCAGCACCGTGAGAGATACTTCCTGTGATCATCCTATCACAAGAGAATGGAAGCAGCAATCTATTCTAATACATCTCAAGGCCACCTGCTTGCACACAATCTAACAGTTCATGATCGCTAGCCTCATTTCTTTTGGAGCATGAAAAGTAAAGTTTCTGAATTGCTTCCAGATGTGCTGTCCTGTTCAAGTCCAGCCAAAAGCAGACCAATGCTTGTCCACAGAGCAATGGCCAATGAGTCCACCAGGCAAAATTAAATCCACAATACAAGAAGGTTCACAAGACAAGAAAAGTCCAAAGTTCACAAGGCACGGTCCAAGTCAAGGGACGGTGTCAATCCAAAGCAAGGCAGGAATCACAACTATCAGAAAACACACAGCTAGGAAATGAACATATTCCCAGCATTGCCTCCATCTGTCTGCTGTGCTAAATAGCCAGCTTCTGATGCAGCCCATCAAGAGGGGCAAGGCTGCCTCCTCATGAGTAATCAGGCTGACCTTCACTGCTCCTGCCTTTTCTCTGCCCTACGTGTTCTCGGATCAGGTGCAGAAGGCAGTTCCTCTTCCTCATCAGTGACTAGCTGCAGCTGTGAGCTTTCCCCACCTGAAGTCTCAGGGATGTCCTGCTGCAGCTAAATCCCTCAGACAGCTGCTGGGAGTCATTGACGAACTCCTTTCTAGAGGTGCCCAGAACTGGTTCATTCTCCTCTGAATTGACATCTGGAGAGGTATCTGGGGAAGCGTCTGGGAGAGGTATCACACCCAAAATCTGTGAATGGGATTTGGTGATGATTAACTGCATGGAACAATGATGGTGTAACCACAGAATAACTCAATAAATCAGATTGTATTGTTGCCCTCTCCTTGTTGACATAACACCCAATTATTTTGTAGCGCAGCAGGCAGGAAAATGCAAGATGCAAAAGGCGGAACCACCTTTGCCTGAAAGGTTCATTGTCAAATGCCTTTCAGTACCCAGAAGTTTCATTTTCCCTCCCTCATCTCTCTGTTTGAATTATGTTGGGAAACATGGGTTCTGTTATCAGCTGGGTACCTTTCCCAGGCTTTCCCAGAATGCTGGACTATAGGTTCCATCATCCCCGGTCAGTACACTTCTTTTTTCTGCCCCCCAAGAAAAACAAAGAGCTTGGTCTAAGAGTGGTTTCTAAGCCCAGCTGAGAACTTTGCACTCCCGTTCAAAAAGTGGAAGCATCTTAGCCAATTCTCATGCTTTGGGAGTAGGAAACCATGGTTAGTACAAACTAAGTAAATACTTATCCCCCTTTAATTGTGATTACAGGTGATCCTTGGCTTACAACCATTCGTTGAGTGACTCTTTGGAGTCACAATGGCATTGAAAAAAGTGACCTACAATCGGTCCTTGTATTTAAGACTGTCACAGAATTCTCACGGTCCTGTGATCAGAATTTGGGCCCTCGACAACCAGTGTCCATTTCCAATGTTCGCAACATCCTGGGATCGTGTGATCGCCATTTGTGACCTTCCTAGACAGCTTTGAACAAGCAGCGTCAATGGGGAAAGCTGAATTTGCCTAACAGCTGCGTGATTTACTTAACGTCCGCAGTGATTCATTTAACAACCATGGCACACAGGTCGTAAAATCAGGCGTGACTCAGTTAACAAACACCTTGCTTAGCAATGGAACTTTTGATTCCATTCTGGTCGTAAGTGAAGGACTATCTATATTTGTTCACTTTTTAGTGCTGGGAAGCAGCGGCTAAATAATTCCAGCACAAACGGAAATATTTATCATCAACGGACAAATAATTATCATTACGGATGATGGTATAAACAATATCCTAATATTTTAGAATATTGTCAATACTCGGTTTTTGTTTTTTGTTTTTGCCTTGATTTTGAGTAGTTATTCTAATTCATTGTCACATCCTATCTTTTCGGTATTTTTCGTGAGGGATCCTCTTTTGGAGATGATTTTAAACAGGGAGTACCCATGAGAAAAAAAATCCTGTCCTTTTTTTTCTTTAAAAAGTACTTTTTTCTTTAATGGAAATTAAAGAGCACAACCAAAAAACATTGACACAAGCACACCAAAAAAGAAAATAAAGTAGCAAAGAGAAAAGAGAAAAAAGAGATTTGCAAGTTGTATAAAACTGAATAAGAAATTTAAAAATAGTACTAATAATTAGTTTAAAAGTATTAATATATACTATTGAGCTATATTTAATGGTATAACAGAAACAGATTAATAGAGTTGGAAGGACCTTGGAAGAAATGGTTGTCCAATCTCTTCTTAAAAACTTCCAGTGTTGGAGCATTCAAAACTTCTGGAGGCAAGTCGTTCCACTGATTAATTATTCTATTGTCAGGAAATTAACAATAATAATAATAATAATGATGATGATGATGATGATGATGATGATGATGATTATGATGATGATGATGAAGAAGAAGAAGAAGAAGTAGTAATAGTAGTAGTAGTTGGAAAGTACCTTGGAGGTCATCTAGTCTAACCCTTTGCTCAAGCAGGAAACCCTATACCATTTCAGACAAATGGCTGTCCAGTCTCTTCTTAAAAACTTCCAGTGTTGGAGCATTCACCACTTCTGGAGGCAGGTTGTTCCATTGATTAATTTTTCTAACTGTCAGGAAGTTTCTCCTTAGTTCTAGGTTGCTTCTCTCCTTGATCAGTTTCCATCCGTTGCTTCTTGTCCTGCCTTCAGGCGCCTTGGAGAATAGCTTGACTCCCTCTTCTTTGGGGTAGCCCCTGAGATACTGGAACACTGCTATCATGTCAACCCTAGTCCTTCTTTTCATTAAACTAGACATACCTTCCAGCAACTGTTCCTTATATGTTTTAGCCTCCAGTCCCCTAATCATCTTTGTTGCTCTTCTCTGTACTCTTTCTAGAGTCTCAACATCTTTTTTACATCGTGGTGACCAAAACTGGATGCAGTATTCCAAATGCGGCCTTACCAAGGCATTGTAAAGTGGTATTAATACTTCACGTGATCTTGATTCTATCCCTCTGTTAATGCAGCCTAGCATTGTGTTGGCTTTTTTGGCAGCTGCAGCACACTGCTGGCTCATATTTAAGTGATTGTCCACTAGGACTCCGAGGTCCCTCTCACAGTTACTACTATTTCTCCTTGGTTCTAGGTTGGTTCTCTCCTTGGTTAGTTTCCATCCGTTGCTTCTTGTCCTGCCTTCAGGTGCTTTGGAGAACAGCTTGACTCCCTCTTCTTTGTGGCAACCCCTGAGATATTGGAACGCTGGTATCATCCTTAGTCCTTCTTTTCATTAAACTATAGATATACCCAATTCCTGCTATCGTTCTTCATATGTTTTATCCTCCAGACCCCTAATCCTCTTTGTTGCTCTTCTCTGAAACTTTCTAGAGTCTTAACATCTTCTTTATATCATGGTGACCAGAACTGGATGCAATATTCCAAGTCTGGCCTTACCAAGGCATTATAAAGCTATATTTAAACTTCATGTGATCTTGATTCTATCCATCTGTTAATCCAGCCTAGCATTCTGTTGGCTTTTTTGGCAGCTGCAGCACACTGCTGGCTCATACTTAAGTGATTGTCCATTAGATCCCTCTCACAGTTAGTGCTATTGAGCCAGGTTTCACCTAATCTGTACCTGTACATTTGGTTTTTCTTGCCTAAGTGTAAAGCTTTACTTTTCTCTACGTTGAATTTCATTTTGTTAGATGTTAGCTATTAAACACAGAGATGATATTTATATCAATATAATCAATCATATCACTTTGAAACAATAATTAAAATCAAATCACTGTTCACTAATGAGCAAAGGCAATTGGTATTACAAGATTCATTAATCAGGATGAACAATTGCTAAAAAATCTATCCGTTTGTCACCGATCAGACAAGGTCTCATATTTCAAAATCTCTTGTAAAAAAATAACTCAAACTTTAGATGCGGCACACCCATTTCTTCTTCTAGTCAGTTGTGCATCAGCATAAAAGAATAAAAAAAAGAAGTGATGACAGCAGTTTGAATGGAAAGTGAAGTTGCTTTTCTGTCTTTTCTGATATTTACTGGTCCCAAAAGAGGGGAGGAATCATCCAGGAAAGGAGTAGTTTTTTTGTCCAAAAAGCAAATTTGAGAGCTTTTCCTTCATCTGAATAAAAAACTTTTCTCACTTCCTTCCTTTTTAAAAATAAAAATAAAAATATTTTCTTCTAAGCTGAACAGGGCACATGTAAATAAATGCATATATTATTATCCCCCATACCAGAGGAATTGCATCCATATACAGATATCCTCGATTTATGACCAGAACGAAGCTCACAATCTGTTGCTAAACAAGGCAGTGGTGAAATGCGTTGTGCCCCGTTTTATGACCTGTCTTGCTACAGATATTAAACAAATCATTGCAGTTTTTAAGTGAATCGTGCAGCCATTAAGCAAATCTGGCTTCCCCCATTGCCTTTGCTCGTCAGAAGCCAGCTGGGAAGCTTAGAAATGGTGATCATGTGACCCTGCAACTGTCACACGTACATGCCAGTTGCCAAGCACCCAGATTTTGATCACGTGATTGTGAGGATGCTGCAAATGCTTGTTAAGTGTGAAAACTAGTAATAAATCACTTTTTTCAATGCCGTTGTAGCTTTGAACCGTCATTAAACGAGTGGTTGTAAGTCAAGGGCTACCCCTAGTGCCATATTCCATGAAGCAGTTTTCCTGGCTTCCTCTTCTCCTCAAAATCTTCTTATACGGAGGGATCCCAAAAATGAGGATCTTATTAGACTGAGCAACCATAATAAATTTTTAAAAACCTCATAAGGAAATGGAGGGAAAGATGGCGGTCACAACCATGTGATCAAAGCCCCGCCCCTGTATCGTTGTTGCCGCCATCTTGTCTTTTTTTTTTTTGACACCTACCGTATGGATCCCCATGCTTTTTGCCTTCTATATCTATGAGATACTGGCGTTCTTGGGAAGATTTGAGGGAATTTGTGCAGTTTTGCAAGTGAATGACTATAAGATCGGTGTATTTGGTGTCTTGACTGGAATGGGGTGCAAATGCTGGTGGGGAAGGCACTGGGTCCTTGGGAGTAGAAGATGCTTTATTTCTGCCTGACCGCTTTGGAAAATGGGTGCTGAATTACATCTGGGACCTAGTAGTTAGGTCTTAGAGTAGACCCAAAGAGACTATTGGCTCTAGAACAGAGATCTCCAAATTTGGCAACTTTAAGACTTGTGGATTTCAACTCCCAGCATTCCACAGGCAGCCATGCTAGTTGGGAAATTCTGGGAGTTGAAGTCCACAAAACTTAAAGTTGTCGAGTTTGGAGACTCCTGCTTTAGACATCCATGGGAGCTTCGACTCAGACCATTCTTTTCAAGACATTCCATCTAACATGGTGATTGTGCAGAACAAGTGGAGGAAGGAATCTGATGGGCACCACCCTTTGCTCGTTGAAAGAAAAGCAGCCTTCACAATTGGCAGATGAAAGATCTACCCTTATGTTTGTTAAAAAATAACTGGCCATGTAGGTAATCCTTGAACATCCTCAATCTAATGTAGAGTTTTTCTCTCTTTAGATGTTATGCACAGAATAATAATAATAATAATAATAATAATAATAATAATAATAATAATAATAATAATAATAATAATAATAATAATAATAATAATAATAATAATAATAATATAAATAAATAAATAAATAAATAAATAAAGTTGGAAGGGACCTTGGAGGTCATCTAGTCCAACCTCCTGCTCAGTCAGGAAACCCTATACCATTTCGGACAAATGGCTGTCCAGTCTCTTCTTAAAAACTTCCAGTGTTGGAGCATTCACCACTTCTGGAGGCAGGTTGTTCCACTGGTTAATTGTTCTAACTGTCAGGAAGTTTCTCCTTAGTTCTAGGTTGCTTCTCTCCTTGATTAGTTTCCATCCGTTGCTTCTTGTCCTGCCTTCAGGTGGTTTGGAGAATAGCC